>NC_077230.1:82132751-82432751 GCF_027887165.1 Monodelphis domestica
TTAAGGAAAAGAGATCATAATCTTTCCCCCTAACCTACCTACTCCTGAAATTTCCTCTTTCATTCAAATGTAACACCATCCTTCCAGTCACCCAATTTTGTAACATTGGTATTATCCTCAACTCTTCACTCTCTCATATCCCCCATCTTTAATCAAATTTTCCAAATTTTGTCTTTTCTATTTCTAGAATATCTACTTTCTCTCAATTTACACAGCTACTACCCTGGTTCAAGACTTCATCCTTCTCATTGGAACCACTGCAATGGCCTCCTAATTAGTCTCCCCTCACACTAATCTGTCCTCCACACAGCTTCCAATAGTGTTTTCAGTACAGATTGAATTATGCAACTTTCCTACTCAGTAAATTCCAGTGGCTCCCTCTTGCTTCTAGGATTAAAAATAAGCTCCTCTAACTTATAATGCTTTTCATAACCTGTTCCCAAACTACCATTATTACATCTTTATTACTTTATAATACCTTATAATACCCCTTCCCACATTCCCATACAACACTCCATTTCCTGACTCTGCACTCTTGCAATGGCTGTACCAAATGCCTAGAAATTCACTCCCACCTCACCCTCACCTCCTAGAATCCTGTGTTTCCTTCAAAATTCTGGTCAAATGATATTTTCTGCATGAAGCCTTTCTTGATCTACCCTGATGCTAATGTATACATGCATGTGCATACAAGGGCACACATGTGCACACACACATACACACACACACCTTTATCTATTTTGCATATACTTATGTACAGGTTATCACCTCTGATAGAATATAAGCTCCTTGAGGGACTTTTCAGTTTTTTCTTTTACCCCTAGACCTAGAAAAATGTATGGTACATAGTAGGAACTTAAATGCTTTTTCATTTATTGATTGCCTAAAAAAATAGGGTTATCAGTGAAAACAACCCAAAAACAAGGCAGTTAACCAAAAAGAGCTGGTGAAGAGGTTTTAATGTCCATCTGGCAATTCCTACAACCTTCACAGATTCTGGGGCCCAGTTGGGCAGAAAAAAAATGTATCTGTATCTATAAGACTTGGGCATAAGGAAGCCATGAAAAAGTTCCCCATCGTCATCTAAGAGGCATCCATGGTGCTATAGAAACAGCTCTGAATTTGGAGTCAAGGACCTAGTTCTACTACTTACTAGATGTGTGACTGTGGGCAATTCACTTCACCTCTCTGGGTTTCAATTTCCTTTTCTATAAAATGAGTGATCTCTAAGGTGATGTAGGCGATCTCTGATGTTCCTTCCAGCTACAAATATCAGGATTCTTATTATGACTCCAAACAACAGTGACAGCATCCGAATAGCAACTTTGTGGTTGATGATGGGGCAGAAGGTCTCTGTGGGACCACGGCAGTAAGACACAGAAGTGATTTTCAACCATCCACTACCAGTCCCTATCTCTTTGATTAGGGCTCTGTATTTCCTTCTTCCTACAAAAGAGGCTCATTTGATATCAGTTATTTACACTGTAGTGAAAGTAAGAAGTAGAGCTCCAGATAGCTTTAAGACAAATGATTCTCAGTTCAAAATTCTGGAACCTATCTAATCCCAGGTGTTCCTTGGGAGAAAATAACATCTATATCTGTAATATCGCCAGGTACATTTGTAACTTAATGTCTTGTATAACCCCCCATTACAAAAATTAGCTTATTTTATAATACCTCTAAGAATCACCTGGTTCTACCTTTTTTTTTTATCTTTAAGGAGTTTATTTTAATAAAAAGTCTTAAGTTGGGTGACGATAACCCCAAACCCCAAGTTAGGAAAATTTCATTACACCTAGACAGAAAGGTTTTGATCTCTATGTAATATACTCATTAATTAATTAACTATATATCTATATATACATATATGTATTATATGTGTGTATGTATGTATATGTGTGTGTGTATGTAAAGAGACAAAGAGAGAGAGAGAATCCCCTGCCTCTTTATGGTTGAGGCAAAGTTTAAATGATGATACCATTTGTGTAACAAAATAGGAGACCATAATATGGTATCTGGATAAGCAGGCATCAAAAGAGAAGTTGAGGAAAGAACAAACCATTTCTTGGGACTTTCCCCAGGTCAGCAGCCTGCTCTGGGATAGCTATAGAGAAACTCACACTGCCACAGTTCAGCCCTCCCTTTGGTTTATGTTTGCTCCAATCCTTAGAATGCAAATACCCAGACTTTCCTCCTTCCCCCTATTCTGAGCATCATAACCCTTCTATACAAAAAACTAAGGTGCGACCCAGTCTCCCCTACAATGTTTTGCTTGATTAAAGGAGGTGGTGTAGGTCCTTGTCACATTCTGTTCTGATTTTTTTATTTAATCAAAAGTGTTCTCACCTAGTCAAGGCACTGGAGCCAACCAAGCGGGCTGGTTTCAGTCCCGCCCTTAGACTTGTTTTCTACTTAAAAAAAAAACCATTTTTTGAAATGTGCAATATTTCAGACACATTTGTGTTAAATAGGCTTTTGGAAACTTCTGGGAAGCTTACCCTATTTGATCAGAGCCTTTCTAAGTACTAGAGATGGAAGAGAGCCATGATATAGTCCAATAATGTTCAAACTTCACTCACAACACTGCTGAGGGGAATCGTGGCACACTGAGGGTTTAAGTTGGAAAGTTAGAACCCCTGTACATGGGCACCTTCCCAGATTCCCTTAAATTAGATCAGCCATTTTTATTGCTTTTTTAAAAAACATTCAAGGTCTGACATCTTGAGGTTAGTGCCTCTATATAACAAATAAGCTATAGGTTATGCAGTGGATAGAGCCCCTGGCATGGAGTCAGAAAGACCTGAGATCAAATCTGACCTCAGACATTTACTAGCTGTGTGACCCTATTTCCCTCAGTTCCCTCATCCATAAAATAAGCTGGAAAAGGAAATGATAAACCATTCCAATATCTTTGCCAGAAAAACCCCAAAGGGGGTCACAGAGAGTCAGACATGATTGAACAACGAGTTATTTTGTGAATT
Source organism: Monodelphis domestica (assembly GCF_027887165.1). Classification (NCBI taxonomy): domain Eukaryota; kingdom Metazoa; phylum Chordata; class Mammalia; order Didelphimorphia; family Didelphidae; genus Monodelphis; species Monodelphis domestica. The sequence goes on from NC_077230.1 coordinate 82,135,733, forward strand.
CTCAATTTACCATACTACATAGGCTGGGAAAGAAAAGTTATATTAAACAACATAATTTTTTATCTGTAACTTTATTTTCCATCTAAAATTTTATAACATGCCTAGCAAAACTCTTTGAGACGCATTTATCTAAACTAAGCTTATCATTTTTAGATGAAAAAACTGGGTTCCAAAGTCAATTGACTTTCTTAAAGATACATCTCTAGTTGCAATATTGTTTATTTAGGGAACTATTTTCTGAGTCAAGAAAAGAAAAACTGACTTACGATTAAACTTCTGTTTCACATAAATTGGGGACTGTCTCCATAATCAGGTGAAGAAATATTATTTAGAAAGAGCTCTAGGAAGCTAGGCATATATGTAGAAATAGAAAGATTTATTACAACTTGTTACTAACTTGCAAGTAACAAAGGGGAAAAGTCCCTCAGATAGGCATACTTAAATATTTGATGACTAATAAATTAAATGTTAATTAAATACTACAGTGATTTTCTTCCCCAGACAGCATACAATTAACATTTAATTTGTTATAAAATATTTAAAATTATGAAATATCCTATGGCAACTAAAATGTCTCCACTGTCAAACCATCTTGGGACAATGTGTCAAGGGGACAAAAGGTTAGACTGGTATTTAAAACTTAGGGGGTGATACTTATAAAATTCCTTTTGGGATGTTTGAATAGTAAGAAATTGGTAATGAGATCCAGGGGTCTCATTTGCCAACTGAATTCAGCGCCAGTTATTTATAACCAAATGTTGCTTGGGAGCAAAGGATGAGGGTAGAGTAGAGACAGGAAGACTTTGGTGTCATTAGAGTCCTTGAAACATAGAATGCCATCAGATTAGGTAGGAAATAAGAAGACTGGCTTTGAGTGCCTTGATTATATTAGGCAATGAAATATTCACTTAGTAGAGCCTTCAAATTTAGACTAGGAAGAGTAGATCATTTTCTCTTGCTGTGACTGTCTTCAAGAGCATTATCATAAAGCTGTCCTCCCCACCAACTACCTGAAATTCCCACCATGAAAATTTTTGCTAAGAGAAGCTTTAGCCATAAGATAGACAAGTAAAAGAGTCTCTGTTAGGAACTTCCTTTCTCTGTCCTCTCATTCCCACTTTTGCCCATTACTCTCACCCAGAAGCCCAAGTAAGTGACACCCTGGGACTGAATTGCTCACTGAGAAGTATGAGAGGTTTCCTGACTAAGGCAAAAATGGATCAAGGTCTTTGTGTTACGGAGGCTTTGCATTTGTTAACCCGCTTGCTTTGCCCTGCCCCTTGAAGTCTTATACATGCCACTGTGCCTGACAGTGCCTTGAACCAACTAGGTGCTGGATAAATATTTTTGGATGGATGAACTAATTTCACTCAACTCTGTTGCCTTACTCTAATTCTGACTAATGAGCTTGGTTCCTGGTGCTCCATTTCTCCTGTCCTTCACTATTCATACTTATACATACATATTCATGGCTTGGATTTGTCTTCCTAAACCTCTCCCATTGCTCTGTTCCAACCTCTAACTGCATGATGTTTCAAGCCTTGCCTCAGCACCCAAAATTCATAACCTGCTATTATCCTGGCCCTAGTGTGACAGTCGGAGAGCTCTTAGAAATATACGCAGTAAGGTAGAAAATAAAAACCCAATATTATAGTCTATAAATGATAGCTGATGAAGACAAAGGGCAAATTTTCAGTGGAGATACTAAAGAAGTTACCAAATGGAATTAGAAGAGGACAGTGTTGTGGATTATCTGAGAAAGTGTATAGATATGCTTGAGAAGCATAAAAGGCTCCAAAGATATATGATATATTTAAGAACTCTAGCTCAGATAGGAAAAAAAAAGATGGTTAATAGTAAGGTGGTTGAGAGAGACAGAGAGAATCAGAGACAGAAACAGAGAGACAGAGACAGAGAGAGTAATAAGAGAAAGAGACAGACAGAAAGATTGTTTGACAAGTCATTTGGACTGAATTGCCAGAGTTTAGTCTAATCATTTGGGACTCTGCAGACAGGATATGTGTGTGGGTTCAGGTGAAATGCTGCTAACTAACTCAGTACCACATTTACTTAACTATTATCCTAAAAACCATTTTAGTGTTTACTAGCTATTACTTTGGAGAAGTCATTTTTAATTTCCCGAGTCAGTGTCTTCAACTATAGAATGGATAGATTAGATTAGATGATCTCTGTTCCCTAGGGCTCAAAAATTCACTGAACTAACAAAAAAAAAGGACAAAGTTAAAACATTGAAGTTAAATAAAAGAGATCAAGAGTTTAGTACTGGCTCAGCCACTAACTAGTAGTGGAGTAGAAAGAGGCTGAATCTAGAGTCAGAAGATCCAGGTTTGAATCCCACTTTTTCCAGTTATTATTACCTATAAGACTTTGAACAGGTTTCCTTTCTGAGACCCAAAGTTTCTTCATCTTTAAGTAACTTGGAGAGGAGAATAGACTAGATAACCTCTGTGGTCTCTAAATCTACAACCCTAAATCACTTAAAGTTCTCTGAGACTCAATTTCCTTATCTGTAAATGGAAGAAGTTGGGCTAATTGATCTCTATGGTCTGTTCCGGTGGTCACACTTCATGATCAGTTTCTCGAGAACGTTACTGGAGATAAGCCGACAACAAGTCGAGCAGTCAGTCACACCCAGTTGGCGCCAGTCTTCACTTCACATGATGTTCTCATGCCACATCAGCTTTGCTGGGGGCTGGAGTTTTTTGACAGCATATGAAGAGCCTCTCTGGGTGGAAGAGATTTCAGCCATGCCATTTACCTCTCTATTGGGTCCAGAACAGTGGGGAATCTTTTTGGATTCCCAGAATGGCATGGTACATCAGTGTCACACCTAATTACCCTCCTGGAGTAGTGAGCCCATTAACAACCCGAGCTGGAACCAGACTGGCATGCTAATTACAGAGTTGCCTGCTAGGATATTAATTAGGGGTGACACTTTCAGGGCAAGTTCTGTTTTTCCTCCTCATATCCCATTTCAGACATAGGTTGAGATGCGAGTAAAATACAGATTGGGATGAGAAAGGAATAGGAACAGGAAAATAGAGAATGGAAGAAGTAGGGAGATAGAGTCAAGGCTGTAAAGAAAAATCTAGAGGGCTCCAATCTTTTAAAAACCAATTTCTCAATCCATAGACATTTATTAGGAGCCTACTATGTGCCAGGCACTGTGCTAAATGTGATTAACTCTCCCAAGGATAATTAACATGGAAAATCCTCAGCATTTCATAGTTAAGGGAGACAGGAATAAATTAAATCATCAAACCCAGAAAGTCCAAACATCAGGCTTCAATCACCCACTTTCAACCTCCTTTTTCCTCCTACCTTTAACTAGAAGAGCTCACAAATTATAAGAATTGCCCTCAGAATAAGAAATAAGAAATGCCTGGGTAGTTCTCAAATTTCTGTTTTTTCAGAAAGGCTTGAGTTCAAATCCTACAACATACACATACTATCTCTGTGACCCTGGGCAAGTCATTTAACCACTGTCTGCTTCACTTTCCCTTTTTCAGGGCTCCTTTCCTCCTTTAGTATCTACCTACCACCTAGCTCTCACCTGTGGCTCTAAGAAGCTAGTAGTCTGTGCAGAAGTCACACCCTGATAAACCATCTCTGCAGGGGGGTTAAGCCAGCTTGAGAGTAACCAAGATGTCTCTAACCTATTGGTGCATTGTGGGAGGGGCTGAGGCACACAAAGACTTCCCCCCACAGAAGGGGCAGATGAGAACAATTTGTTTCAAAGACCATAAAGGTGGCTAAAGCAGGTGTTGTGGAGTACCGGGAACTTGGTCAAACATCAAAGATGTCACAAACATCTACTGCATCCTGGGCCATTACCAGTCATCTGGACTTTTGTCTTGCTACTAGACTTCAATGACTCTGGAAAAGAGAGTGAGACTGATGACTTTGTGCAAAACTGCCTCACTTAAATCCAATTTATATTCCAGTCAAAAATCATCCCCATGATAGCATTAGGAACCTCTTCGAGTATAAAAGACAACCAGTTTCTAAAAATGGAGAGAATAATTAGCACCAACCTCACAGTATGGTTGTGAGGATTAAATGAGGTAAGATTTGTAAAGCACTTACTGTGTGCAGTGACTGGCACACAGTAGGCACTTCAAAATGACTGTTCCCTTCCCCCCCCCCAACTGAAAGATGGCACAGTGGGACTCACTGCCTCTGAGGTCCCTTCCAGCTCTAAATCTATGACCCTATAAGTCTATTCACCATCTTCCCAGCACACCTCACTGGCTCCTGCCTTCAGGCTCCAGACGGACCATGGCTTGGGATTGGCTCTTGCCACAACAAGAAGAATAGAGGCGGTATCCTGACTGAAGGTGTTGCTTTTCTCTTAAAGGTCTCCGTGTTTTGCTCATGAGGAAACATGGTCAGAGCATATAATGACATGTCTATGGTCATATAGCTAGTGAGGGTCAGACCTGGGATTCAAACTAAGCTTCCTCGGTCCAGTTTCAGGGATCTTTCCATTATTATACAATGCTTCTCCTGCTCCTGGGCATCTAGAACTGTGCTTCGGACTGAGAGTGATACAAGGACAATGACATTCCTATCTGTACAAATTTACAGACCAGCAGGAAAAATAAGATATAGGAGGCAGTGCGCTGCAATGGAAAGTGTACTAGCTCTGGAGAGAGTAAAAGGACTGGGATTCACAAGTCACTGACTTTCTCTCTGCCTCAGTTTCTTCACCTGTAAAATGAGGGAGTCAGATAGAATAGCCTCTGAAGTCTCTTTCAGCTCTAATTCATATGTTATTAACATAGATAATCAAAATTTAAAATAGAATATAATAAGCATGTAAAGGTAGCCCAAGTAGTGCTATGAGAACCCAGAGTCAGATTGTACTCAGGGACATGAATTAAATTTTTGGTGTGAGCATTTATACCAAGGAAATCAGGAAACACTATAAATTGGGTTGGTCTGTTATTTGGTTGGTTGGTTGGTTGGTTGCTGTCCTTTGTACTCCAAGAGGACCAAAATAACATCATTATTTTGGGGCCAATGTACTGTGTGTCCAAGTGTGGCTGGCCAGACCAATATAAGTTTGAAAGACTCTACCACTGGTCAGCACAAAGAGTTCACATGAGTATTTGGAAAAAAGAGATCTCTAAATTTTAGCTACTGCAATTCTGCATAGAGATAAGTAAGTGATGGGAAAAGTGTTAATTCTGCAGATTAAACTTAAAAGTGAGGGGCAGCCAGGTGGCTCAGTGCATAGAATACCAGGCCTAAAGAAGGTTCGAAACTGACCTCAGACACTTCCTAGCTGTATGACTCTGAGCAGTCATTTAACCTCTATTGCCTAGCATTCCCCACTCTTCTGTCTTGGAACTGAACCTTGGCATTGATTCTAAGATTGAAAATAAGGATTTTTAAAAAAACTTAAAAGTGTATTGCATATATATATATATATTTTTTTCCTAAAGAGATAGTTGTTCAATATTTGCCTGTATGTCCCTGATGGTATGCCATCAATGGCTTTTTTTTATCAAAGATAATAAATCATGTTCCACAAACTGGGAGAGAAATTTCAAGAGCTTAGCAGTATGGCTAGAGAGCCTTTCCACATCAGTTATCAGTTACAGGTCTTCCTCCGGTGCTGTGGGTATTCTGCTATCCATGGCAAAAGGCAGCCCCACTTAGGTGAGTGACCACAACTCACACAGTGATGCATCCCCCAGAGGGACTATAAATTCTAGTGAGGGGCGCTACCAGAGGTGAGCTGCTGATAAAGTCATGTCCTGGACCACTGGGTTCTATTGCTCAGCTCTTCTCGGGGGCATCCACGTGATATACCCCTGTGCATTGGGCCACGTAGCCTTCCTCTTTGGGGCCAGCAGGAACAGAATGACCAGAGCTGAGAGAATCACTCTGTACTCGCTATCCAAGGTTGGAAACGTAGGGCTCCTGTATATTACTGTTTACTTTATTGTAACACTTGTGAACTTATTAACAGATAAATGGCGATATGCCACAAATGATGGAACTACGTGGCAGTAATAATAAGAGCAGAAGCAGAGTGGAATACTGGATAGAGTGTGTTCCACAGAACCAGAAAGACCTGAGTTTGAGGTCCTCCTATGACACACAGTAGCTGTAAGACAGGTGAGGGACTTAATTAACCCCTCCGTTCCCTTAGTAACTGAGAAGATGCTAGAGGAGTTTAGTAAATCACAGATTGAGTCCCTGTTCTTATCTAATAGGTGCACTTGTAGAAAAAAAATAGGAGATGTCAGTTGCTGTGATCCCCTGCCCTTTATGTCCTACCCAGATGGCTGCATTCACTTTCCACTTCTTTCTGGTCTTGCCTCTAATTACAAAATGGTTTTTTCTTGTTCGTAGCATTATGTTCGGTTTGGAATTTCAAGGAACAGTCACAGCCATACCCACTACAAACTAACTATGAGGTTTACTGGACTAAAGCACTGGACTTTGGATCTGGAAAGCTTGCATTTGAACCCCACTTCTGAAATTTACTTGTTGTTTGACCAAAGGTGCATTTGGACATACATAAAATGAAAGGGTTGGACTCAATGACACTTACTGTCTCTTTCAGTTCAAAATCTATGGTCTTCCATGATTTCTGAGATGAAAATAACAAGAACTGTTATCTCTAGTACCTCTTTCAAGAGAAAAAAGATCATCAGATAGTAGAACTAGATCTGGAAGGGACCCCAGAGATCATCTAGTTCCATTTCAATTTCCATATTACTGATGAGGAAACTGAGGCCCAGGAATTTAAGTGACTGGAGCAAGATCTTGAATGGAATTTGAACCAAAATTCCTAAATCCATAGCTAGTATTCTTTCCACTGTATCTCCCAGGTTCAAATGAATTGATGTATGCAAAGTGCTTTAAAAAACATTTAAATGATGCATAAATTTCAATTGTTATCATCATCATCATCATTAACTTTACAAGGACAGAACTGGGGAAGCACGGCTGGACAACAGCTTTTATGAAAAAGTTCCTGGAGCTTTAGCAGACAAGGTCTCAGTATGGGGTCAGCAGTGGTACAAAAAAATGAATGCCAGGTTCGGGCTAGATGAGCAGTACAGTATGCTGTACACAGAGATGATCCTACCATAGTCAGACTAGATGTGGCATGTTTCATCTGGCTTTGGGCATCATATTTTAGAAGGGAATTTGACAGACTAGAGGAGACATATCATTCAAGGATAAATTGAAGGACTGAGAGATAGATAGCCTGTAAAAGAGAAGACTTAATGAGGTCATGATGGCTATCCTCAAATATCTCAAGAGTTGTCGTATGGAAGAGAAAATATTTTGCTTGTCCCTAGTGGGTGGAACCGATACCAGTAGGTCGGTTTTACAGGGAGAAAAGGGGCATCTAGGTGGCACAGTAGATAGAGCGCCAAGCCTAGAGTTAGGAAGACTCATCTTCCTGAGTTCAAATCTGGACTTAGATACTTACTAACTGTGTGACCCTGAGCAAGTCACTTAACCCTGTTTGCCTGTTTCCTCATCTATAAAATTACCTGGAGAAGGAAATGGCAAATTATTTCAGTATCTTTGCCAAGAAAATCCCAAATGGGGTCACAACTGAAATGATTGAACAACAATAGGGAAAGAAATTTTATCTCAAAATAAGGAAAACTTCCTAACCAGAATTGCTCAAAAGACAGAATGGGATGCTTCTAAGAATAATGGATTCTCCATTACTGGAAGTCTTCAAGTAGAGGATGAACTTGTTAGAGATGTTACAGATAATATTCTTTCAGATACACATTTCTATAATTTTATACTCACTCAGCTAGGTGGCACAGTAGATAGAACACAGAGCCTGGAGTCAGGAAGACCTGGGTTTAAATCTGTCCTCAGAAACTCACTAGCCATGTCATACCAGCCAAGTCACTTAATCCTGTTTACTTCAGTTTCCTCGTCTGTAAAATGAGCTGGTGAAGACAATGGCAAATTACTCTAGTATCTCAGCCAAGAAACCCCCAAAAGGGGTCATGAAGCATCAGACATGACTGAAATGACTGAACAACAAACAACGACATAATCACTCAAATAAATACCCAAGAAAACGTGTGTATAGTTATTTTGCTGTTCCTTTTTGGGTCATGATCTTTGACCCAAAGAAATCTGACTGCTCCTGGTAGCTGATGAGTATCTCAAGGTGGACACCAGAGTCTAGTCATATGCTTTGCTACTGAAACATGCTTTGCCATTACTAGCTCTCCTAGGAGAGCTGAGAACCATAAACCTGGCCATCAGATGACCTACTCCTTTTCGGGGCTATATAGTTTTATACAAAGATTGACAAAGGGATCTGGATGTTTCCATCTCGAATACATCCTTCATGTATTCACTCAACTTTGGATTCAAGGGCTATCCTCATGGATATCTACAAATATTTGTGTGCCCTGCCTTCCAGCCAGTAAAGGGACCTGATCTCAAACCGTTACAAACAAGCTATGTAAGGAAGTTATGGGATAGTGGAAAGAAGATGGGAAAGAATACTCTTGGGGGTAGCAAATAGAAAGTTGACTTCAGAGTCAGAAACAAGTTTAAGTTTTGCCTCTTTTTTTATTTTCTGTGTGACCCTGGACAAGACACTTTACCTCTACTAACTTCAGTTTCTTCGTCTATAAAATGAAGAGAAAAACAGCAACTACTTTCTAGGGTTGCGAGAATCAATTGAAATAATAATTGTAAAGTATTTAACACAGTTCCTGGCACATAGTAAGTGCTATGTAAATATTAGCTATTAGTATTAGCTACTACATTGGTTAACTAACAGCTGTGTTTTTAAAAGAAGAAAGAAAAAGAAAAGAGCATAAAGCTAGAAATTAGAAACCACAGGTTTAAGTGCTTACTCTGCCACTGAACAGCTGTGTGACTTCTAGTAAATTCTGCAATCTCTCTGTAGCCTTCTCTAATCTTCTCTAGCCTAGTTTCTTTCCCAAAAGAATTCCATAAAACAGGAGAGAGGCAAAAATCACTAACATTTATATAGCGCTTTAATATTTGCAAAGCACTTCACACTTATCTCATTTTATCTTTCCCAACATCCCTGTGTGGTTAGTGTTTCTTATGAACCCCATTTTACAGTTGAGAAAACTGAGACTGATGGAAGTTAAACGAGTTGTTCAGGATCACACAACTAGTATCTGAGGCAGGATTGGAACTCCAGCCTTCTTGCTCAAAGTTCAGCACTCTTTCTGCTATGCTACCTAACCAACACTTGACAAAGACAGATGAATCCTACCCAAACATGAATTTTATCTACAAATTTTCCTTACAATGTAGTAAAGAGGTATTTGTACACAAGATGCTCTCTGTATGCCTTCAGGTTCTTGGCTACAGTGCCCTATCCCGGCCTAGTCTGTCTCTCTCTACACCATCAAAACTTGTCTGTGCTATTCCCTTAGGGTTTAAGAATTCATGATTTGACCATCCTTGGCAAACTAATTACTGCTAATGAGTTAAAACCATCATGGATCGTGATAGCAGACTGGAATCTACTCCCAGTCAGTCTCTGACTATTCAGAACCACACAAGGGTTCCTTCCCTGAGATGCTTTCTTCATTATCCTCTGAGAAAAGAACTACTATTTGAAAAGGTCATGCCCTTTATTCTTGAAGACCAAAACCTCAGGATTAGCTTACTTGACATCCATCTTATGGCTGGGTAGGAAAGATTGAAATCATGCTCTGGACTTCAGTACCATGATCAGCTGCCTCCTTTCCCTGTCCACTCCCCATAGAACCCTCTTCCCATTGATGAGTTCTTCCTGAAGCCTTTTTGACCAATGGTCCAGACTACCCATCCTTGATTCTCCAGACTTTCCCACCATACATTAGTGCATATTTCTCCCTTCCTTCTCACTTTTAACTCCATTTTAAGTGCTGTCTTCCCTATTAAGATGTAAGCTCCTTGAGGGCTGAGACTGTCTTTCTTTTTCTTTGTATTTTTATTCCCAGCATTTTGCAAAGTGTCTGGCACATAGTAAATGCTTAATAAATGCTTTTTGACCAACCAATATAAGCAATCATGCCCTAAATGTTAACTAATGGTTGGATACAACATAATAATCATCTTGTATTCTACATGAATCACAAGCCATTAGACTGGCTAATAAATACTAAAAATTATCATTTCTCTATCATTTTTAAATGCTCTATTGTTTCAATTGGCTTCCTGAATTTGTTGCTGTATGATGCTCTTTCCTCTTAATATAGCTTCCTATCTATAGAGCAAGCTACACTGAGCTGCACCCCATCCCAAGCTTTTGCCCAAAATATTTTATCTTCCACTCACGTATTCAAGCCAATAATTTTGATTTGTGATCCCCACCTGCTCTGTTTTGTGAATCTTAAAAGTGCTCAGACTCTACCTTAGAACATTTGGTTAAAGCTATTCCCTTATTGTAACAAATGAAGGTACTTGATCAGGAATGTATTGGGAATTTTAACATTACTCCACCCATACTTAGGCATACTTTAGGGGAAAATAAAGTTGTAAACTCCTGATGGAACAATGAAAAGTCCCTAACTCATACTTATAGTAAAGCTAGAACCTTAAGCTAGGTCTATTTTTAGAGCTAATACAAAAGGGTGCTAAATACCTATAAAGGTTAAATTAATCACTAAAAGGTCAAGCAACTTACAAAAGGCAAGCTTCGCAAAGAGATGTGAAGTTTTAGTCTACCCAGAGAAGGTGAGAACTAAAGAGTGGTGAGAACTAACAATGGGCAGTCCTGGGAAAAACGTCTACTGTGATTGATAGATGTGACAATTTAGGGGAGGTGACACAAGAGAAATTTCTTTAAAAGGAAGGGACTTACTGAATTTGGGTTAGTTGGAGTTCGTAGTTGAGTTTGGAAGCTGAATTGGAGGGTCTCTCTGAACACTAGAGTTTTGCTTGGGACAAATCTTGTGTTGAGTGGATAAAAGACTGACTAGTTTCTCTTTTAAGGCTCATGCCTAGGATATTTGGCCTAGGCCCTTCCTACTATTTCCTCTTACTCTGTCTCTCTTCCTTCCCTTAATTCCTTCATTTGATTTAATTAAAATCTCCATAAACCTAGCTGACTTGGGTGTTTTTTTTTTTTCAAGTTGGGGAATTTTCCCATGGCGACCACTTATTTTCTATTACAGTCAAGACACCGAAATTATCTTTAAAATTTTGGCAATTCATAGTCTTGAAACCATATTTTCTCAGTCACAGTATTTATGTCTCATCTCAGCTTTCTTTTGCCCTCATCTTACAGGTCAGATTTATTTTAGTTCTAGATACTGTTTCCATCTTGTTCTTATCTTTATTTCTCTGTACAGCACCATTCAGGCATAACTATTTCCCAGGAGGAACTAGCTGGGGATGTCCAGGAGCTGTCCACATCTGAAGTTCCTTACAAGAACAAGAAGGCAGGGTTAGAATCAAACATCCAGGTTTAAAAGTATTCAGCCATGCATCCTTGTTGAACATGACAAATTGTGCACGAGGTTTCTTTGCTCAACCTCAGAGCTCACTGGACATTAGTTCCTTTGAACTCTACGCTGACCTCCTGTCTGCCTGAAGTTCTTCCTGAAGCTTCATTGCCTGTCTTTGAGGCATACCTTGAGCCCCTCAGGCTCTGTTTGCTTTGCACTGTGTGCTTAATATGTTGAGAAGGCTAAAATGTGATGTTCAACAAGGCCTGAGCAAAAAGAGTTTATGTAGTGCTGTAATTATTACTCCAAGAATTGGCCTACCTATGTTGGGTAATCCGGTTTATACTTCTGACCCCTTGGAAACTGAAATGTTACTTTTGTCAAGTTTCCCATGAATTAGAAGCTGCAGATGACATGCAAAGAACAGCAGACCACACAGAAAAAAAGTTTAGGAACTCAGAAATGCATACTTAACCCAAAAGTTACAAAAAGGTACTGTAAACCCACCAGAAAAGAAAAAGAAAAAATTCAGGCTTCTTCTCTGGTACAAAGGGAGGGCCAAAAAATTTCACAGGGATTTTTCCAGATCATGTGGGCACCATGCTTCTAACCCCTACAATGTGGAAGAGATAACTGTACTTTGTTTTCCATTATCCCAGTATCCATTCTAAAGTGCCCTTTTGATTAGCCCCAGTGCTATCCTATATCTGCCACTAGCTAGTCATATGAAAAAAGAATTCTTCTGAGCTTTGAGTACATGATGGTGGCAGGTGATTCTAGATTCAGAGAGCCCCTTCCCCCTGCCCCAGAACATTCTGTAGGTATGATAGAGGCAATCTCTCTGACCATGTTTTTTGGGGGTTTTTTGCCTTTGAATGGTTTTTTGAAGGCAGCATGATATATTAGAAGAGCACTAGCTCTATAGGCACTAGGATTAAAGCTTCTGATGTATACTGTAAAGGTTAAAATTAATGGTTGGACAATGATTATATGAAATTATGGTGGTCATCAGTATTTATTATACCTTGAGTCAGAAATTTATTTACAAATAGAGAAGAAACAATAAAGAATAGAAATGTGATGGGGATAGAGAAGTTATCTATCCTATCAACCTAAATGTTTTGCTCTGGTCTGCTTAATCCAGGCAGGGATTAATTAGCTCTCAACTAGGAAGGCTGGTAGTGAGTAACCACATGGACTCGTCCAAGATGGAAGCTAGGAAAGGGGTCAGCCTTTTACTCACCCAACAAAGGAGTCCAAGAATCAGAGTCCAAGTAGAAGCTGAGCTCTGAACCCATGATCCAGGCTGTAGTCTCCAGTGAAGCTCCCTCAAAGACAATCTAAACTAATCTCCAGAAGACAATCTCTTCAGACTATCTTCTCAAAGACAATCTGCCCTGAAGGAGTTCAGGGCTTGCTTTTTATGGTGACTTCTTGTCCCTTCCCCTCTTCACAGGGGCCAATCATAGTTTCCAAGTGTAGGATTGACTTCTCACTTTCTGAAGGTTAAGTTCTCATCAAAAAGGTTCACAGTTTCCTGATTTGATTGAATTTCTAAGGGTGTGAATTCTCTTAAGTACCTTGCTAACTTCTCATCTAGTAGTAAGTAGGGTATTTAATCTTTTGTTGATTCAATTTTAAAAGTAGACAAAGGGGGAGTTAATCCTGTTTTCAGTCTAGTGAGGTACTAAGTAGGGGTACTTAAATTAGTGTTAACTCAGGATAGGCAATAGACAATACAACCATTACAACCTTGGGCAAGTCATTTGAACCTTCCTGAGCCTGTTTCATCTTCTTTAAATTAAAATGACTGTATGAGATGACCTCTAGAATCCCTTCTAGCTCTAGATCTATTATCTTATGTGTAATTTAGCCTTTTATGAGCCTTAAATTTCTTTACTAACATTGTACTTTATTCCTTTCTACAGTCTTGACATTTCCATCCCTTCAAACTAACATCTATATACCTTCTCTCCTTCACATAAAAAGTGAAAAAAGCCACCTATCCTCATTGCCTCATTTAATTCACTTTCTACTCCTCAACCTTTTGTAGATGAAATGCAATTCTACATTGGCAAAGGAAGTCCCTCTCTTACATCATCCTATACCAATGAAATTACAGATCCATTACAAAAAGCAAGATGGTAAAAGCTTGAGAAGATGTTTAGGGGGAAAAGAAGTTTGCTAATGATGGGGCATAGCAGTCCATAACCTACGTGGAAGGAGAAGCCAGGATTGAGACTGGGAAGACCAGAAGTAAGGTGGAAAGAGATGCAAGAACAGGTGGTACTAATAGAGCAAGAGGGTTCCTGACTCAATTTATGGCTACTCTGAAACACAAGACCTAGGATAAATGGCAGTGGGCACTTGTAAGTCATAAGATTATTGTCATCATTTGGTTGGAGTCTCCACTTTCTAGGAACCTATGATGATGGAAAATGCAGGATCACAGAATTAGAGAGTTAGTAAGGACTTCGGCCTTCATATATATTAATAAATTTCTATTATATCTGAAAAGTGTTCATCTAGCCTCTGCCTAAAGCCCTCTGAGGAAAGAAAACTCATCCTTCTACTTTGGGATAGCTTTAATTATTAGGAACCCCCAAACCCTCCACTGAAATGAGACCTGGCCAGTCTCTTTTCAACTTCTTTTCATTGTTATAGGTCCTACCTATAGGTTTAAACAAAATAAGCCTAATCTATACTCTACATGACATCCCTTTAAATATTTGAAGTCAGTATCAGCCTGTAGTTTGCATATTCTTTTCTCCTCCCTTTTTTGGAAAGCAGGTTATTTGTTCTTCTTCAATCTTGTGGTGCTTCTCCCAAGATCTTACAAATATCACTGACAAGAATTCAAGAATCATATCTGCCAGTTCTGCCAGGGTCCAAGGATGTAATTTATCTGGGACAGATTATCTAAAATTCATCAAGGGCAAATAGGTGTTGTCTTACTATATACTTTCTTAGCTTGAATATCAACTCCTTGGTAGTCATTTTTTTCTGGTTATTTCCAGAGTAAAGGTCATTCTTCTTTGCAGAAAAAAAAAACAGAAATGAAATAAAAACTGAGCTATTTGGGCTTCTTTCTATTGTTAGTTGTCACTGTCCCATATTCCCCAAGCAAAGACCTTATCCCTTCTTTGATTCTCTTTTTTCTCCAAGAACAGCAAAGGAAAAAAGTTTTTGTTGACTCTGGCTTCCTTCCACAGTCTCAAGACATTCTGAACACTATTATTCATGATACTATGTTTATAAGAGTGTCACGCCTATATTTATCCTCCTCTGCTACCTGGTCTTATTTAAATCTTCAGTATACTTTTTTTTTTTTTAATCTAAGTTATTTGATGAGTTTCCTATGCAACCACATTGCTCTCTGAAGACAAAACACATTTCTCTTCCTCAATGGAATTGTCTCCCTTTATAACTTCAGAATTTCTTTCTTATCTCTCATCATATCTGAGTGACTTCAAACTTTCCTTTCTCAAACACCAGGGAAGATAAAGTTAAGCTCTAATGGAAGTTGGGTTGGGTGTCTGAATCAAAATGGGATGATTAATTCTCCAGGGGCCTGACTAAACTTATTCTCGGTACCAATTCCTTTCCTTCATCTAAAGATAAAGGGCAATGAAGCACATCCAACATTCTCCTTCCCACCCATGGAGCCCCTAGGCTCCTCAACAGGCTTTGATGTCTGAGGTTCTTGTCCTGGATGGAATCCTAGCAGCAATGAGCTCTCAGAAAGAGAAGGTAAAGATAGGTGAACAGGAAAATAAAGGAGGGGGTTTTTGTGAAATCTTTCCTAACCATTTCTTTAGAAACCTAGTTGAATTCTGGCTCCCTTATTCTTCTAATGCTCCAGACTACTTTTAATTACCACCTATTAATTCAGCCCTACCCCAGACACTTTTGTTTAGGTAGCAGAATATATATTGAACTGATTGATGATAGAGCAGGTTTGTTGCTGGTCCCACTTTTACTTTGTGCCCCAGTTCTCCAATAATTGGGCTTCTTTCTTGTACTCCTATAATTGGATTAGGACCTTGTCTCCATTTTCTCTTTTAATGGTGACTGAATTTCTTGCTTCTGAATTCCAGTCTCTCCATGACTGGTTGTTATTACTAGATGCTAAATATCATAGATATTAATCAATATCCTCATGGATCCCAGTAGAGACCTACTCTTTGACCTCTGTCCTGCCTCTGTTTAGAGATACTTCCTATATTTTGGACCCTATTTGGACTTTTTATTGTTGGTACTCACATCCTAACTGTGCTTTTCCATACCCCTATGCACTGATTTCTCAGCTCCAAATTTACCTTCAAATTTATCAGATCAACTTTTATACTCTGATGGTGAAATATCTCTGTGTAAACAATAATCAACAATAGCTCCCATTTACATGATTCTTTGAGGTTTGCAAAACAATCTTTTTACAGTCATTCAGGAAGTCAACCAACATTATTAAATCCTTACTATGAGCCAGACACCTAAGACCAAAGAATACAAAGAAAAGCAAAAACACAGTCTCTCAAATTTAATATAAATGGAAGTGACTCTATGAGGTCAACTATATCAATGTTGTTATTCCCATTTTACACTGAGGAAACTGAGGCTATACAAATAAAGTGGTCTGTCCGTGGCACACAAATGCAACAGAGCTATCACTGGAATCAAGGTCTTCTACCTATGAGGCCAATGTTTTTTTCACTCCACTGCTCAGCCCCTCTGGAACAGCCAACCCATGAGTAAATTCTTACACTCACATCCCTGAGCAACATATGAGCCCAGAGGGCTGCCTGAACAGCATGGCCTGACCAAAGGTGTCAGAATGGCATTTCTAATAGCTTCAGCCCTCAGTGAGTGCTCTCTCCATCAAAGTTCTAAGTAATTATTTTCTGAATGACTCTTTGGCGCTTTGCCACTCTGGTACTTTAACAACAATATTACATAGTGTGTATCTTTTCATAACTATAAGTTCTTCGAGGGCAAAAGTCATGTCTTCTCTATATCCCAAGGAATTCAACATAGTATTATGCACTTAAGTAGGCATTGAATGTATGTTTATTAAATTGTTCAATTTTCAGAAGCATATCTATTGCAATTTTTTTTAAAAAAACAAGCTGAGTGGCCATATACTCCTAAGTCTGAGCTACTTCTGGAATCCAATAAATTACTCTAAAATCACACTGCCTATGTCCACCTTTATTTTGGAAAGGTAACTGGTGCAATTTGTGATGTTTGCAGCAGGTGTCACCACAGAGCTACTGGATAAAAAGAACTGCAATTTAAATATATTTGGACTGAAAATCAGCATATAATCTAACTTGCAATTGGTCAGATATATTTCATGTTAGCACAACTTATTAGCAACTGGTTTTTAAAAATACTTATTGTTCTCTTTTGTTTTAAGATTAATTTAATTTCCAAATGTTTTCTTTTCTCCACTCCTTCATAGAGGAGCATCTTTTGAAACAAAGAGATAGAGGTATCAGTTAAGTAAAACTCGCCAACATATTGGCTGACTTTGGTGGTATAGGTAATGTCACACACCCATAGTCCTCCGCTTTCACAAAAAAAGGAAGAAGGTGAATTGCCTCTTCTCTTCTTCAGGTCCCAGCTTGAACATTATAAATACAGAATATCCCATTTCTTTTTAAGTCATTTTGTATATTTTTTCTTGGTTCAATTTATATCACTTTGTATCAATTAATGTCATTCTTCTCATGTTTCTCTTCATTCTTCACATTCATCATTTTTATAACATGGTAATTATTCCATTCCATTCACATTACACAACGTGTTTAGTTATTCTCTGAAAAATGGATATTCACTTTCTTTGTGGTTCTATATTACTACAAAGAGTGCCATTATAAATATTTTGGTCTATATGGAGACTTTCTTTCCATTTTTAATCTCCTTTGAGTATATACTTAGTAAGGGAATTTCTGTGTCAAAGAGTATGGACATTTTAGTCACTTTCTTAGCATCAGTCCAAGTTCCTTTCTATTACTATTACTATTTCTGTTTTGTCACAACCACTTCAGCATTGACTATTCTCATATTCTGTCATCTTTGCCAATTTGCTGGGTATGAAGTGAAAGAGAATTGTTTTCATTTCCAAATATCTCATGATACATGATTTCATATCCTTTAACCACTTATCCATTGGGGAATGGTTCTTGATCTTATATACAACCCCTCTCTGCTGGTTGGAGGGTTGGAGGGTGAAGCAATAAGACCCTCCCAAAGCTTTGCTTTACAGAGGGATCAGAATTTTATAAGGAACTCTCTACTTCCCATCAGCAGTTCTACTCTCTATGGAATATCATGACCCTTCCCCAGGCTGATTATCCTCTGGTGGGCTCTCCCCTTCCTCAAACTTTCTCCCCCTTTTCATGTTCTTTTTGTGTGTTGTCTTCCCCAATAGATGGTAAACTCCTTAAGAATAAGAACTATTTTTCTTTTTTCTTATCTGTATTATTAGTGCTTAGCATAGTCCCTGATCCATAGTAAGAAAGTCCTTATCAAATGTTTATTGAGTTAACTTGAATTGAACTGAACTTCAGGGAAGTTTATCTTGACTGTCTGTGGACTCAGGTGTGAATCCTTTGCATTAAGAACATTTTTTGTGGGATGAAATAAAGTCTATTCTGTATTTGACTATAGACCTGTAGCGTTGGCTTAAATTCTTGACCCTAGGTCTTCCTGACTCTGAGGCCTGATCTCTGTGCACTACACCACTGAATGAATAAACAAAGCATTTATTAGGCATGTATATTGTGCAAAGCACTATGCTAAGTGTTGGGGATGCAAATAGAAAAATAAGACAGTCCCTGCTCTCAGGCAACTCGCATTCAAATGGTAGAGACAATACCAGCAGATATACGCCAAGCACATTTAGACACAATAAATCAATTGCTATGCAAGACTAATGAGAAGAGAGGGGAAGTATTCATTACTAGAAAGAAAGAACATAAAAGCTTAGGAGTCTATTG
Source organism: Monodelphis domestica (assembly GCF_027887165.1). NCBI lineage: Eukaryota > Metazoa > Chordata > Mammalia > Didelphimorphia > Didelphidae > Monodelphis > Monodelphis domestica. The sequence goes on from NC_077230.1 coordinate 82,154,172, forward strand.
TTTGGGGCTTGCCTTACTTAAGCTTTCTATTTTTATTTATTTTATTAAAAGATTGACAATTTAGTACTGAACAATCAATACAATTAATCAAACTTCCCTAGTAACTACAGGAGAGGATGGGTAAGTGGCTCGGTGAATTGAAAGCCAGATCTAGAAACTGGAGGTCCTGGGTTCAATTCTGACCTCAGATACTTCCTAGCTATGTGACTCTGGGCAAGTCACTTAACCCTCATTGCCTAGCCCAGTGATGGGCAACCTTTTGAGTTTGGTGTGTCAAAAGTCACCAAAAAAATGAGCATAACTCAGGTGGTGTGTCACTTCAAGAAAAAAACCATAATTTCACAATATTTATAATTTAAATAACAAAAATGTATAATTGTACTATATAACTATATGCAATCAACCAAAAATGAATTATTTAACTTACCTGCTTAGTGACTTCTTTGTTCATCTGGCATTTGGTTTCTTTTGTTGGTCTTGATATTATTTAACTTGTGTGCCATGAACTAAGATAAGTGAGGGGGAGGGGGAATTCTTTAACTAACTTGCCTATTAGTGACTTTTTTGTTGCTGAATTTCATTGGGTAAATCTTCAATTGAAGATGGGTATTTTGTACACTTCAAGCCCAAGCAAGAGCTACTAACTTCATCTGTCAATCTGTTTCTTTTGTTGGTTTTGATATTATTTAACACTGAGAATAAGGTCTCACAAAAATATGTAGAGAGGAAAATTGTGAGTAAAGCCATTGCTATATTTTTCAGGGTGCTAAAAGTGTCTGGTAATTGGTTCCAAGCACTCCTCTGTTGCACTTGGGCTGGAGCCCCGCCCAGTCTACTGCTAGTCCAGCATTGACCTGCCCCGCCCCTCTCCAGTCTGCTGGCCCAGGACACCAGGAGAACCACCACCCTGCCTGTCTACCCACACTCCTTCCATGCCTGCTCCTCCTCCCCCCTCACCCCTATGGGAGCCCCACGCACCCCAGCTGCCTGGCATGTACAGCCTACCACTCACCCCCACCCCTGTGGCCAGGGCCAGCAAGTGAAGCAACCCTCCCCATCCCACTCCCTGCCTGGCTGGGACATGGCCACGGCCACAGCTGCGATGTGCTGCCCTGAGGTGTGCTGAACCCACACGCGGCTGTGTGTCATCAAAAATGGCCACATATGTCATAGGTTCACCATCTTGGACCTAGCTTTTACTGTTCTTCTACCTTAGAATCAATTCTAAAACAGAAGATAAGAGTTTGCTCTTTTAAACCCTTACCTTCCATCTTGGAATCAATACTGTGTATTGGTTTTAGGGCAGAAGAGCAGTAAGAGCTAGGCAATGGTGGTTAAGTGACTTGCCCAGGGTCACACAGCTGGGAAGTGTCTGAGACCAGATTTGAACCCAGGACCTCCCGTCTCTAGGCCTGGCTCTCAATCCACTGAGCTACCCAGCTGACCCCCAGAAGGAAAGGGTTTTTAAAAAATGTCAAGGCAACTTTTAGTCACAACTCTAAGTCCTCATCAGCATTATTTGTCTAATCCTTCTTATTTATTTTCTCTCACATAGTATATAATCCATTCTTTTGGCTGTGCTTTTTTCACTTCATATTACTTCATCTAAAAATGTCCTAATGTTTTGTATTCCTCATATTTCTTGCTCTTTATTGTATTATGATATTACATTACATTAACATATACATATAGAGGGGAAGATCAACTAACTCAGTGACTCCCACCCACCTTCGCACTTAACCTCAGAGTCTATACTATATAAATAATTTAATCACTCCCCAATTTAGGGTTGTTTCTGCTTTGGGTTTTTTTTTAATTGCACACAATCTTGCCATGAAAATCTCTTTAAATGTTTATTTTGTTTTTAAGAATACTATTAGTACACACACACACACACACACACACACACACACACACACACACACATTCCTAATAATTACGGCCGACCAAAGGTGTACTGGGTTGCCTCAAGAGATATTGAATTCTTCCTCCTTGGTCAAATGAACTAAAAGTTTTAAAATAATCCTACCTCTTGACCAAATAGTTCCATTGTTGGGCACACACAGATGTATATGTAAGTATGGTCTGTGTGTATATTACATTTATCTGTATTCATAAGTATATAGTACATAAGTGGTATGAAATTTATATGTGTAGGTATGATATATACAGCATATAGCATGTTATATGTGTATAATCTATGGTATATAAGCATGAGAAATTTATATAATGTAGGTATGATATAGTATAATATTCCCAACAATGGAATCATTTGAACAAGAGGTGTGGGTATTTTTTAAACTTTTACTTCATTCTACCAAGGAGGGAAAACTCACCATCTCTTGAGGAAACTCATTTCACCTTTGGACAGCTTGGATTATTGGCAAGTTTTTCCTGATATTAAGGACAAATTGATCTCTTTGCAACTTCCACCCATTACTCCTGGCTTTCCCCCTAGAGCTAAATAACAATTCAAATCCCTCTTCAACATGACAGCCCTTCAGACACTTGAAGACAGTTATCATGCACCCTTGGAGTTTTCTCTTCTTCAGGCTAAATGTGCCCAATTCCTGTAATAGATCGTCCTAGTACATAGACTCAATGTCCTTCACTGTGCTGGTTGCCTTCCTCTGAACACTCTCTAGCTTGTTAAATGATAATGCACAGAAGTGAACACAATGCATCAGCTGAAATCTAAAAAAGTATAGAAAACAGAGGGACTCTAACTTCCCTATTCAATCAGCCAATATATGTTTTCATATATTTTCTATGTATATAAATGTTACCTACTATGTGCCAGAAATTGTGCTGAGTACTGGAATCCTAGAAGCTGTGTCCATCTTAATGCCGCTGAAGATTACATTAGCTTTTTTGGATGCCATATTATACCGGTGACATATTGAGTTTGCATTACCTCCACTAAAACCTCCAAAGCTTTTTAAGAACAACTGATGTCTAGCCATGCCTCCTCCATCTTCTACTTGTAGGGTTGATTTTCTGGATCCATTGAGCACAAAACAAGATACTAGAGCTAGACAGGCTGAAGTCGTCATGATAATGGAATCATGTGTCACAGCAGAAGGTCAGAACTAGGCCATATTTATGTCAAATAGTGAGAATAATCTCATCTGTAAGCAATCAGATGCCAACAGCTGAACAGGATTACACAAGATTGATTCCAGGAAATTTTGTACAGCATTAGCAAGGTTTCCCCTAAAGAAGGCTCTTTTGTCCAGGACTAACACCAAGGAGAATTCCAAGGGAGTGATTCCTTCAACAATCTTTCTCTTTTAAATGAAACCTTCAATCCTATTTTCAAATGCTGCTTTAGATACCTACTAACTATGTATCCCAAGCCAAGTCACTTAACTTTTCACCAAGTCTCAGTTTTCTAGTTCATAAAATAGGAATAACAATGGCACATGCTATATCATGTATAAGTGAAAATCAAAGAAAATAAAGTATGTAAAGTCCTATGTAAATATCAGTAATTATTATTATTACTCCTAAGCTGTCACTCATAGGGTAAAATTCTTCCATGTCTTGGGATAATTAGAGTGAGTTCAGATCTCCTCAAAAGGAACCTTTACCCAAGAACCTTTAGAAGAAGGAACTCATCCTCTAGATGTCACCTACCATGGCTCTATTGGGTCAGATTCAATACTGGTAATCTTGGTTGTTCCTGCTCAGAATCAGGTCTCAATTTAAATGACCCCCATTGGACTTAAGGGTCTTTGAGTCAGGAAGTCTGAACACCAAATCCAAGAGTCAGGAAGACCTGAGTTGAAGTCTTACTTCAAACACTAGTTTTGTGATCCTAAGCAAGTAACGACCTCTCTGACCCTCAATTTCCTCCTCTGTAAAATAAGGGTAGCAATACCACCTACCTTCTTGATTTTCCCCATCCCTCTTAATTCCAATAACTTTCTTTTCTTGATTATTTCATATTTATTCTGTATGTAGTGGCACATAGTTTGTTGTAAGTCATCTCCCCCATTAAATAGTGAACTCTAGAGTACATGCAGTCTTTTACCTTTCTTTGAACCTCCAGTTCTTAGCATAGTACAGTGCTTAGGACATAATAGGTGCTTTAAAATATTTATTGACCACTTCTCAGTGTAATTGTGAGGATCAAATGAGATAATATTATAACATGCTTTGTAAATCTTATACTGGTTCTTAAAAGTTAACTATTTTTACTTTTAACTATTAATATTCATACCTGAACAAGAATTCTTTCTTCTATAGCATCCTTGGCAAGAGATTATCTATTCTCTACTTTAAAATCTTCAGTGAAAGGTACAAATATTACTTCCTGCAACAGCCCATTCGTTTTTGCATAGTTCTGTATTTTAATAAATGTTTCTCTCAAATACTCAATTACACAAATGATCTGAGTTTTCCTCAATGCAGGAATTCCCTCCAATGATTCTGATTTTAACCATCTCTTCCTGTTCATTTAGTGGAACTCCCAAAAGTTCCCCAATGAGAATACATCCAACCTATAGGTCTTCCTCATTTCCTCTTAACATCATGAAAGTTGTGGTAGAGCATTCTGGATCTCCTTCTTTACTCCTCATTCTTGATACATAACACTCTTCTTTGCCTTTCATATAATTCCTTGATGATGTCCTTTATTCCTGTTCTTTGGAGTTGCTAATTGTTTATGTGTTTCATCCATTGCCCTCTAGATGGTACTCATCTTTAGTTCCTGAGAGACAGTGTCTCATGGCTCATCGTCCTATAGCAACAAGGGCAAAATGTTTGCCTTGAAAAAATGGCCCATTCTTTCACAGGAAGCCTAGGGTCAACAGAAATGTTCTGCAATTTCCCAAAAGTAATTCAGTCTGATCTTGTTCAGTTCAGATATATCTGTGGTCTTCTTGTCCATATGTACTGTGTTGGACAGACAGATAGATGGATATAGAAATAGATAAAGATATATTATTAGACCAACTCTATAGAGTTTCGACCCAAGTACATATTGAAATCCAGGCATTATACATTCCTCATCCACTCAAGTTTCTCCAGTGTGAATGGGCAGATCAAATTCTTTAAATTTAAATGAAAATGGATCTTTTCTAGGAGACTATAATGTCTTAGATAGTGAAACAATCAGTACATCTCCTATAAACAGTAGCATCTGTAGATCCTCACAATTTACAAGGAATTTATAGTCAGTTCCAACTAGATTCTAGATGGTGACAGTATCTAAAACTTAAATATGTTTATTCAGCTTTCAATCATGATTCCTGTTCTATCCTTTGGGGAGAAGTAAAACAAATCAAATCCCCGTTCCATGTGATAGCCCTATGTATACCTGAAGATGGCTATCCTACCCCCTCAAAATCTTCTTTTCTCCAAGCTACACCTTATGCCCTTCACCATTCTAAGTCTCCCTTCTTTAAAAGTCTATGCCCAAACTATGGGGACTACTGTGAGAAAATGTCTTATAAACCTTACAACATAATATAGCTGTAAGCTATGATTGTTACTATTATCATCCTACCCACCTCCCTTCCCCAGGCCAATTGAGTCAATATGGTACTCCCTAAATTCAAGTGTTCCTGGATCAATTCTTTATTAGCCCCAGCCTGGTTAGAGTTTTATAAACTGCCTATCTCTCCAAAAGTAGTCCAGGGAGACAAGAGCTCGCTCATGTTGCATTGGCTCCTAGTGTGGATCTCACATTTGGATGGGTTTTTTTTTGTTTGGTCGTTTTTTTTTGGGGGGGGGGTTGGTTGGTTACAGACTTGACCTCTGTTCAATGACCAAGTCTCAGCCTATTTTGTCTACTGATTCTGCCATAAATACTGCTCATGATTGTAGCAGCCCTGGCTCTATAAAGACCCAACATGGATCCATAACAGATACCAATACAGCATGGAAACCACATGAATTAGAACAATCTGGCCCTGATCTTAACTTGACTTAACTTCTTAACTTGACAACTTCATAGGATCCTTCAATTTAGAGCTGGTTAGTGGCTTACAAATCATTTGTTCTAACTGAGTCATTTTAAGAATGCGAAGACCAGAATGGTGAAATACTTTGCCCAAGGTCACATCACAGTTAAGAGGGGGCAGATCTGGAATTCGAACACAGTTCTTCTCACTCCACATTAATGTTCTTCTTATGTAGTTGTTTTTAATCATTATTAAGGGCTCTTTGGTTGCAAATATAACCCTTATAGCTATCCTTCCTCCTCAATATTTATCTTCAAATCTTCAATCTCAGTACCACATTCCTTTCCCCAATCAAGAGTGAGTATTTATTAAATCCCTATCATATGGCAGACACTATGGTAGGCACAAGAGCAGCAAGGTGGTAAAGTGGATAGAGCGCTGGACCAGGAGTCAGGAAGACCTGAGTTTAAATCTCTGGCCCTAGACATTTACTTGCTGCATGACCCTGGTGTGACCCAGTCACTTAACCCTGTTTACCTCAGTTTCCTCATCTGCCAAATGAGTTAGAGAAGGAAATGGCAAACCACTCCAATATCTTTACTAAGAAAACTCCAAATGGGAGCATGAAGAGTAGGCCACAACTGAAAATGACTAACAACAAAAGTGTTACACACTAGGTACAAAGAAAGAAATAAAATAACCCCTAGTTTAAGGGAGACATTCTAGAATTATTTTTAACCTTTTTAAACAATTCAGTCAACATTTATTAGTGCTGACTTTGTGCCAAGCACTGCTTTAAATACTGGAGATACAAAAAGATGCAAAATCAAGGCACCTACAATCTGATAAGGAAAACAACATGTAAACAAATATATACAAAGGAAGCTGAACAGAGGATAAATAGGAAAATAATTAACAGAGGGAAGGCCCTGGAACTAAAATGGCTTAGGGAAGATTTCTAGTAAAATATGCGATTTTTAGTTGAGGCTTAAAGGAAACCAGAGAGGTCAGTATTCAAAGTAGAAGAGTGAGAGCTCCAGGCATGGAGGGTCAGTCAGAAAAAATGCCCAGAGCTGAAGGATAGGCTGTCTTGTTCCTGGCACAGCCAGGAGGCCCAGAGAACCATCTGTTTTGGATTATTCATTATATATTTCAGAATAAGAGAAATTATTATCCATGGTAGTAACAATATTAGATACTACCATTGATATGATAGCCAGCATTTATATAGCATTTTAAGGTTTTCTAAGTATTTGCACATATTAGCTCACTTGAGCTTCACATCCCCATCTTACAAACTGACGAACTAAGGTGGAGAGAGGGCAGCTAGGTGGCACAGTGGATAGAATGAATGCTGGGTCTGGAGCCAGGAACATTGATCTTCCTGAACTCAAAACTGCCTGGGACCTTATATTCCCCTCAGGCTGAGAAGCCAAGCAGCTCCAGCCACGCAATGGCCCTAAGCGCCGCTACTTCCATATTTATCTCATAGATTCACAGAGTTCTGGATGTAGAAGTATCTTTAGAAATCTTCCTTCCACCCAGTGTGGAAAGCACTAGCTTTGGAATCCCTTCACATTGCCTACCTATGTGGCTTTAACCTCCCTGGGTCTCAGGTTCTCCATCTATCTATAAAATAATTAGATTAGACTAGCTGGGGTCCCTTCCGTGTAACTTTGATCTATGAATCCTTTCATTTTCCAGATGAGAAAACTGACATCCCACAAAACAAAGTGACTTCCCCAAAGTTACACAACCAAGGCGAAACAAGTTTGGAAACACACTGTCCAAAGCGCCATTCCCCAGGACTGAATTCTCCCGCATCTCTCGGTTCCCTGCATAATAAAATCCAAAGGAAATTGGCATTCAAAGACTTCACCATCTCCAGTCAATCTACCTTCCCCACTTTACCTAGTGTCAGCGTGGAATTTAGAAGTCCCCCGTTTATTTAGTTGGGAGGTAGAAAGCCCACGTTTTGACCTAGTCACCAGAGAGTCCTCCCTGAGGGAAGGTCCTACTTCACTGGTCTCAGGCTAACAATGGACAGCCCATTTCAGGTGGGAGCTAAGCCCAATCCGAAGTGGAGTGACTCTTCCTCTCCAGAAGCCTTTCCCAGTATATCACACCCTCCTTCCGAGGATCGAACTCGGGACCTTCGGCTTGCCAAGACTAATGCGCTGCCTATAGGGCCAAAGAATCACTCGACTTTGGACTGGGCTTAGCTCCCACCTGAAATGGATTGTCTATTGTTAGCCTGAGACCAGTGAAGTAGGACCTTCCCTCAGGGAGAACTCTCCGGTGACGAGGTCAAAACCTGGGCTTTCAACGTCCCAACTAAATAAACGGGGGACTTCCAGATCCCACGTTGACGCTAGGATAACTCCCTTCCAAGGCTCCACTGAAGAAGAAGAGGTAACTCCATCCGAATGGCTCCAATGCGCCAAGTTCCCAGCTTTTTAGGACAAAGTAAGTCTCCAAAAGGCAGCTGGAATCCACGGGAGCGGCTGGCTTGCAGAGGCAGGGAACACAAGGCTCCTCCGGAAGCTCTGACCTGCTAAGATGGTAGCAGGAGTTTTTTCCCTGGGGGTACTTCAGAAGAACTAATTTCAAGAAAGTAAAAAAGAAAACAGCCCGAACTGCTTATAGCTGTTTGAATTCTTTGAGTAGAGGACTGAAAAATATTTGTTATTCCATTTGTTAAGAGCCGGTTACAAAGATCCAGGCTTTGTTAATAAAGAGCTTGATCTGGCTCAGAGAATTCCAGTGTGCAGCTTTTGAAGTCCTTTCACAAGCTATTTTTCAAGGGATCAAAGACCTCTCAGCTGAAGCACTGCACAGGCGCCACCTTGTGGCCGGTCTTCCATATTGAGTCCCAATACCAAGAAGGCTGGAGAAATACCAGCCACAATGAGCCTGGATTTCCAATCAAACACAAACCCAAGCACCTCTCTACAAGGCTTTGTTCACACTGGCTCCTTTGCCTAGGATGCTCTCTCGCCTTCTCTCTGTCTACTCAAGACTGATCAGGCTTTGAAGGTACAACTCAAGAAGTCTAAATAACGAGCATTTATACAGCACTTTAAGGCTTGCAAAGCATGTCATTTGATCTTCACATCAGCTGCAAACTGCCAAAGGAGCCTCTGACATATACAAGAAAATGTAAGAACCCTCCTCTAGCGTAGATGCTTTTATTATCCTCCATTTACAGATGGGGAAACTGAGGCTGGGTGACTTACCCAGACTTACACAGCTATGCATCAAGATTTGAATTTGGGCAAGAATTATTTGAATTTACATCTTTCTGACGCTACCACTTCTCTCCCCTGACCCACCTGCCTGACTACTAGACAGAATCCAAGAACCCATCAGACCAAAAACAAGTCACAATCCTCTGTATCCTAAATTTCTCAAGCACAATTTAATGAAACCAGAAGATAACCTCCAGGTAGATGTCACTCACTTGAAATAAGAAAGACTTCTTTCACTCACAAGGCCAGGAGGCTGAAATATCTGGTAAAGCCAATGATGACTATCCCTGACCTGGAAGGAGGTGATGGACATCTAAGATACATTAGAGCAAGGATTCTTGGGATTTTTCAGTGTCATGAACCCCTTTGGCAGTTTGGGAAGGCCTTTGGAACTTGTCTTTAGGTGAATTCACCTTTAGGTGAATAAAATAAAGTATAGAAGATGACAAAGGAAGCCAATGAGATCGAAATGAAATAATCAGTAGATGAATTTACATGCACACACATGAAAGGTCCCAGACCCCAGGTTATAAGCCCCTATTTTAGAAAACAAAGTTGTTACAATTTTTACAGTTGTAATTAATAAGTTTAGAGATATTCCAGAACAATATTTCACCATGAATTTGTAAGACAGAAAGAGTCCTAGGAAGGAAGTCAGGAGATTTGTGCTCTGCCTTTACCGAGCTATGGGAACTTGGGCAAATAATAGCATCTCTGGGCCTGTTTTCCCAAATGTAAATTTAGGGAAATGGACTTTCTCTAAGCTGCCTTTCATCTCTAAATTTATATAGTTATAACTGTAAAAAATTGTCACTTGACTACAGGGTTGGAGGAGATAAGACTGAGGAGAGACTCTAAATGAACACTATAATGCAAACTCCAACAACAGGGAAATGGGTTCGAGTCAAGAACACATGTGATAACCAGTGGAATCATGCGTCGGCTATGGGAGAGGGAAAGGCGGGGGGAGGGGGGGGGGGGGAGGGGAGGAAAAGAAAACGATCTTTGTTTCCAGTGAATAATGTATGAAAACGACCAAATAAAATAATATTAAAATTAAAAAAAATTGTCACAACTGTGTTCTCTAAAAAAAGGGTTCTTAAGAAGGTCTGAGAACTTTAATGTGTGTATGGACATCTACACACACATATGTTAATTACTTTACTTCAATATAATTAGCTTCCTTTGTCATCCTATATATTTTATTTTATTCATCTAAATGAGCCATGGTATTAAAAAAAAACTAGATTTGGAGTCAGAGATGTTGTTGTTGTTGTTCAGTTGTTTTTAGCTATGTCTAACTCTTTGTGACACCTTTTTGGAGTTTTATTGGCAGAGATACTAGAGAGGCTTGCCATTTCCTTCTCCAGCTCATTTTACAGATGAGGAAATTAAGGCAAATAAGGTTAAGTGACATGCCCAAGGTCATACAGCTAGTTGGTGCATGAAGCCGGATTTGAACTCAGGAAGATGAATCTTCCTGACTCCATACCTGGCATTCCATGGACTGTGCCACCTAGAGACCCTGGTGTGAAATTCAGCTACTTACTACCTGTGTGGCCTCTAGTAAGGTAATTCACCTCTCTGAGATTCAGTTTCTCCCCAAAAAATGATAATATTGAGTCAAATGTTCTTAGGGAACCTTACAACTCTTAGTCTATGATCCTATGATCCTTGACTAGAGATTGTAAGACTAGTTTCCCCTCCCCATTCTTCCAAACAAAATATTCCCAGTGAACTGTTTATCTCTTGTTTGCAATATTAATAATTTTTCCAGTGTAAGACTAAACTGACAAATTAGTTCATTTTTTTCCAGTCAAGATGAGGGATTTTTCTTTTCCACTCAAGTAGAATAAAGTAATTAGAGCTGCAGCAATGTGAAAGAGTTCCCCTCTCTCATGTTCTATCAACTGAGAAGAAACTCTCTTTACTTCCTGATCATTCTTCATCCTGAAATTTAACATTTTCCCTCTGAGTGTGAGGATGAAAACAAAGTGTTAGTAATAACACATCTTAAATATCTTAAGATGCCTTGTACCAATCTAAGAGTTCATCGCTCCTCAGCGCTCACAAAGCTGACATTCTAAACAAAAGAAACCTTTCCCTGAATAAATAATTTTTATAAAAAAAAGAAAGACAGAAAAGTGAAAGGTTTAAAAGAAAAAGCTGTAGAAGCACTATTAGTGCTGTTCTTTTTTGGTATAAGTGCCATCACAAATCCTTGCATTGTTAATGAAGAATTCTCCTCCCCAAGCCTTCAAAATGATGTGTAGACTTACTCATTAGAGTTGTTAGGGGCAAAACCTCTTACAATGGGGTCTTTCAGGCCTGGTCACTTCAAAAGTTCTCTAGAAAAGAAGTGTTGGAAGAAAACCAAGTTCCCACCCCCATCCCCAATCCCCAGGCTTCCAAAAAACAAAGCAGATTCCTGTGAACTGGTAGGGTGAGGCAGGGAGTGGGGTGTGTGGAAGTAATACTGACCCAGATTTTTCAAATCTCCTTCTGAACTTTAAAATCTCCAGTGGGATTTTACCTCTTCTCCTCACTGCAGAAGCATGAGCATCAGGGCATGAGCAATGTGAACAGTCACATTGATTAATGATTAATGAATTAATAATGAGTGAAGTTATTCAACTTATGGAGAAGTCAGTTAGCCAGTCAACAAGCATTTATTAAGCCTTTACTGTATACCAAGCACTATACCAAGAGCTCAAGATACAAGCACAAGCAAAAAGAAAGACAGCCTCTGTTTTCAATGAGTATCTATTCAAAAGAAGGAAGACAACACATAAAAGGGTATGGAAAAGCTCCCTGGGGAAGGTAGGGGATTCATGGGGAGGAAAGGGATATGCCTTCCATGGGGATATAGGGGCAAAATCCAAAATGGCAGAAGTTGAGCTGGGAGAAGGATACAGAGTGGCATTCCTCAAAAGAAAGAGTCATTAAAGGATTCATCCATGAGAGAAGGTGGCCTCAGCATGGAGGGATTTTCCAAGGTGACAAGGGGAATGAAGGAACTTCCCAGGTATTTATTTATATTTACATATTACATTACATAAATAATATTTGCATATTATTTAATACCGGATTACTGTAGTCAGTGCTGGGAAAGGGGTGCAGGGTGGGAGGTGGGGAGTTAAGAAGGTAGAGGGGATAAGAACTGGACTAGGAGGAGATCACCTCTGATTCTTACCACTTATATGACCTTGGGACTAGTCACTTAACCACCCTGGGTTTCAGGTTCTTCATAAACAATAAGAGGAGGGAATGGACTAGGGATAGTCCCTGAAAGTTCTAGATCTTTGATCTATGGCATTTGGTAGGTAGAGGTAAAGGTTTAAATAAGGGGCCATAATAGGAATGGATTGTTCCAAGGATGATGAGTAGAGGAGTGTTCAGAGAAAGGCAACTCTCTCTCTCTCTCTCTCTCTCTCTCTCTCTCTCTCTCTCTCTCTCTCTCTCAACCCTTATCTTCTCTCTTAGAATTTATATGAAGTAGCAGTTCCAAGGCAGAAGAGCATTAAGTGCTAGGCAATTGGAGTTAAGTGATTTGCCCAGGGTCACCCAGCTAGGAAGTATCTGAGGCCAGATTTGAGCCCATCTCCAGATCTGGCTCTCCAACCACTGAGACACCTCATTGCGACAAAGGCAATTTTCTTAAACAAAGAAGCTGGAGGTAGACTTTCAGTGACAGAAACACAAGAGGTCTCAAAAAGCTGGATGCTGCTGAAGCTGAAAATGACAATCTACCTTTGAGGGAGCCTCAAAGAGCTAGTAAAGGACCTTAGAAAGGCAATACTCTGAATGAGCACAGAGCCTTTTGAATGTTTGGTTCTAAAAAGATTTATGAGTTATGAATTATAAAGTTATAGCCTTTGACATTACAAAGCTACAGTCTGGTTGGAGGAGAGTGTTCAGAAATAAGATGATGAAGACCATTCAGTACCGAAATTTCTAAAACCTCCATGGACGGCCATGTTGGTGATTGAGGCCCATGACAAGTACCACAAGATATCTAGGGCAAGCAGTTAGGGGGGTGGGGAGGGTGGGATTAAGGCAAGAAGAGACTTAAGAGACAGACCTCTCATTAGCAGAACACTCCAGATACCCATGACTACTACTGATGAGAGAGTCTAAGTGTTAACAGTTACTGAGCCCTGCGACAAAGCCCAGATCATTTTGCCTGCATTATGACTCTAGTGTTTGGACTTTATTCTTTAGGTAAGGGAAAGCCATTGAAGGTTTCAGAGCAGGAATGTAAGGAAATGAAAATAGCGTTTTGAGATTTATCTGGTGCCAGCAAAGCCAATCCTATGTGACTAAAAAGTCTAGAGTTTATCACAGATGACTCATAGAGCCCTAAACAAATCACATAGAATGGCTACCTAGTGGTGCACTAGACAGAGTACCAGACCTGAATTCAGGAAGATTCATCTTCCTGAGTTCAAATTTGGCCTCAGACACTTCTTAGCTATGTGATCCTGGGCAGGCAGATTTAACCCAGTTTGCCTCAGTTCCTCATCTATATAATAAGCTAGAGAAGGAAATGGCAAACCACTCCAATATCTCTGTCAAGAAAACCCTCCAAGGGGTTCCAAGGAATAGGACAACACTGAAATAACTGAACAGCAACAATACCCCTTCTCCTTCCCCACAAAAAGCTTTCATAAAAGTGAAACCAGGTTAAAATGAACATGTATGAAACAGGGAGGTGAGTCACAATAGGGCAATGTGCATCTTTCTTTGGTAAAGGTTCGTAGATAGGTTATATATTTATGGTGATAGTCTGATGAACCATGGATTGCCCAATACAGGAAGAGGCTCAGGTACTTTAAGATCTAGCCCCTAAGGACACTACAATCAGAGGGGAATGAGGCAGAAGGAAAATAAAGAGAGTTGAAAAGAATGAAAGTAACAAATACTTCAGAAAGAAGAACTTTCCAAGACCTTGAAACATATGGGGGTAAATTTATATGTCACAAAGAAGCTCATGGTGGGAGGGGGGAGAACATCGATATACTGGAAGGATAAAGAGGTTAGAGATAGGAAATACTCAAGTCTTACGTGCTTTGAAACTGACCCAAAGAGGGAAGAACAATCCAATCCATTGGGGCAAAGAATAGATTTGTGCCCTATATGGGAGTAGAAGGGTAAAAACAGACTGGTGGGGAGGGAAGCAGTACAAGGGCTGGGGGGGGGGGGCAATTTTAAAAAGACCACAGGGGAAAACAAGGGGGGAATAAGAAGGGAGGGGGTAGAAAGGGAAGTAAAATAAGGGTGGAAACTAGGGGGACTGATTATAAACAAACATTGGTATAGAAGGAAATAGTGAAAGAAGAAAAGGCAGGACCAGGAGTAGAAATCAAAATGCTGGGAAATGCACAGCTAGTAATCATAACTCTGAATGTGAATGGAATGAACTCATCCATAAAACGCAAGCAAATAGCAGAGTGGATTAGAATCCAAAACCCCACCATATGCTGTCTGCAAGAAACACACATGAGAAAGGTAGATACACATAGGGTGAAAATAAGGAGATGGAGCCAAATCTATTGGGCATCAACTGATAAAAAGAAAGCAGGAGTCGCAATCATGATATCTGACAAAGCCAAAGTAAAAATAAATCTAGTTAAAAGAGATAGGGAAGGTAATTATATTCTGATAAAAGGCAATATAGACAATGAGGAAATATCTGTACTCAATAGGTATGCACCAAATGGCAGAGCATCCACATTTCTAAAGGAGAAACTAGAGGAGCTCAAGGGTGAAATAGATAGAAAAACTATACTAGTGGGATATCTGAACCTTCCTCTATCAGAACTAGATAAATCAAACCAAAAAATAAATAAGAAAAAGGTGAGAGAAGCGAATGAAATCTTAGAAAATTAGAGTTAGTAGACATGTGGAGAAAAATAAATAGGGACAAAAAGGAATACACCTTCTTTTCAGCAGCACATGGTACATTCACAAGAATTGACCATGTATTAGGGCACAAAAACATTGCAAACAAGTGCAAAAGGAGAGAAATAATAAATGCAAACTTCTCAGACCACAATACAATGAAAATAATAATTAGTAAGGGTACATGGAGTGATAAATCAAAAATTAATTGGAAATTAAACAATATGATTCTCCAAGACCAGCTAGTTAAAGAACAAATCATAGAAACAATTAATAACTTCATTGAAGAAAATGACAATGGTGAGACATCCTTTTAAAACCTATGGGATGCAGCCAAAGCATTACTCAGGGGGAAATTTATATCCCTGAGTTCATATATAAACAAATTAAGAAGGGCAGAGGTCATTGAATTGGGCATGCAAATAAAAAACTAGAAAGTGAACAAATTAAAAATCCTCAGATGAAGACTAAATTAGAGATCCTAAAAATCAAAGGAGAAATCAATAAAATTAAAAGTCAAAGAACTATTGATTTAATAAATAAGACTAGAAGCTGGTACTTTGAAAAAACAAATAAAATAGACAAAGTACTAGTCAGTCTAATTAAAAAAAGGAAAGAAAAAAACCAAATTGACACTATCCAAGATGAAAAGGGAGACCTCACCTCTAATGAAGAGGAAATTAAGGCAATCATTAAAAACTACTATGCCCAATTATATGGCAACAAATATGGCAATCTAGGTGATATAGATGAATACTTACAAAAAATATAAATTGCCTAGACTAAAAGAGGAAGAAATAAATTACCTAAACAACCCCATATCAGAAAAAGAAATTGAACAAGCCATCAAAGAACTCCCTAAGAAAAAATCCCCAGGTCCAGATGGATTCACAAATGAATTCTATCAAACATTCAAATAACAACTAATCCCAATATTATACAAACTATTTGACAGAATAAGCCAAGAAGGGGTTCTACCAAATTCTTTTCATGACACAAACATGGTACTGATACCAAAGCCAGGCAGGTTAAAAACAGAGAAAGAAAACTATAGGCCAATCTCCCTAATGAATATAGATGCAAAAATCTTAAATAGGATACTAGCAAAAAGACTCCAGCAAATCATCACAAGGGTTATCCACTATGATCAGGTAGGATTCATACCAGGAATGCAAGGATGGTTCAATATTAGGAAAACCATCCACATAATTGACCATATTAACAAGCAAACTGACAAAAATCACATAATTATTTCAATAGATGCAGAAAAAGCCTTTGAAAAAATATTAACACCCATTCCTATTGAAAACACTAGAAAGTATAGGAATAGAAGGGCCTGTCCTAAAAATGTGCACAAAGATACTTGTGCATGAAAGAGATTTAGGTGGAAAAGTCGATGCACAGAGACATCTCTTGGAATTGGAAGCCTGGGTCCAGTGGCACAAAAAATTGTTACGTCTGGAGACTTCCTCAGCTGCATTGGATGGCCGTGTTGTCTTTTGTGCTCCAACACGCCCTAAGCACTCCACAGTACTTTGCTGCGTCGCCATCTCAGCTGTTGAACCTTCTTATTGGTTTCTTCCGCCTGTTTCGCCGAAGCAGTCTTCACATGCTGGGTGAGCAAAGCCCTGGTTCACCAGGGGTCAATGACCTAATGGCTACCCTCACAAGGTTTAGCCGGCCTGTTGAAGCCGTTGCCCAGGGTGTAGCCACTGCCACATACTAGCAGCTACTGGGAGCCACAAGTGAGAGCTGGGTGTCAGGTGGGGGTCAGAGGCTGGAGAGCTGCCCTAGGAGGGCACGACAAGCCCTCCATACCAGAGATACTACCCCTCCCTGAGCACCCCATACACCCTGTCCTAAAAATAATAAACAGTATATATCTAAAACCATCAGTCAACATCATCTGCAATGGGAATAAACTAGATGCATTCCCAATAAGATCAGGAGTGAAACAAGGATGTTCATTATCAGCTCTATTAATTAACATTGTACTAGAAGCACTAGCAGTAGCAATTAGAGAAGAAAAAGAAATTGAAGGCATTAAAATTGGCAATGAGGAGACCAAGCTGTCACTCTTTGTGGATGATATGATGATTTACTTAAAGAATCCTAGAGAATCAACCAAAAAGCTACTCGAAATAATCAACAACTTTAGCAAAGTTGCAGGATACAAAATAAACCCACATAAGTCATCAGCATTTCTATATATCTCCAACCCAGTTTAGCAGCAAGAATTAGAAAGAGAAATTCCATTTAAAGTCACCTGAGACAATATAAAATACTTAGGAATCTATCTGCCGAGACAAACACAAGAACTATATGAACACAACTACAAAACACTCTCCACACAATTAAAACTAGATCTAAACAATTGGAAAAACATTGATTGCTCATGGGTGGGACGAGCTAACATAATAAAAATGATCATCCTACCCAAACTTATCTATCTATTTAGTGTCATACCCATTGAACTTCCAAAAAAGTTTTTTACTGAATTAGAAAAAACCATAACAAAGTTCATTTGGAAGAATAAAGGATCAAGGATATCCAGGGAAATAATGAAAAAAAAAATACAAAGGAAGGTGGCCCTGCAGTTCCAGATCTCAAACTATACTATAAAGCAGTGGTCATCAAAACAATTTGGTACTGGCTAAGAGACAGAAAGGAGGATCAGTGGAATAGACTTGGGGTAAACGACCTCAGCAAGATAGTCTATGACAAACCCAAAGACCCCAGCTTTTGGGACAAAAAATCCACTATTTGATTAAAAAAAAACTGCTGGGAAAATTGGAAGATAGTGTGGGAGAGATTAGGTTTGGATCAACACCTCACACCCTACACCAAAATAAACTCAGAATGGGTGAATGACTTGAATATCAAGAAGGAAACTATAAGTAAATTAGGTGAACACAGAATAGTATACATGTCAGACCTTTGGGAAAGGAAAGATTTTAAAACCAAGGAAGACTTAGAATCAGTAACAAAATGTAAAATAAATAATTTTGACTACATCAAATTAAAAAAGTTTTTGTACAAACAAAACCAATGTAACTAGAATTAGAAGGGAAGCAATAAATTGGGAAACAATCTTCATAACAAAAACCTCTGACAAAGGTCTAATTACTCAAATTTATAAAGAACTAAGCCAGTTGTACAAAAAATTGAGCCATTCTCCAATTGAAAAATGGGCAAGGGACATGAATAGGCAGTTTTCAGTTAAAGAAATCAAAACTATTAATAAGCACATGAAAAAGTGTTCTAGATCTCTTATAATCAGAGAGATGCAAATCAAAACAACTCTGAGGTATCACCTCACACTTAGCAGATTGGCCAACATGACAGCAAAGGAAAGTAATGAATGCTGGAGGGGATGTGGCAAAGTGGGGACACTAATTCATTGCTGGTGGAGTTGTGAATTGATCCAACCATTCTGGAGGGAAATTTGGAACTATGCCCAAAGGGTGATAAAAGACTGTCTGCCCTTTGATCCAGCCATAGCACTGCTGGGTTTGTTCCCCAAAGAGATAATAAGGAAAAAGACTTGTACAAGAATATTCATAGCTGCGCTCTTTGTGGTGGCAAAAAATTGGAAAATGAGGGGATGCCCTTCAGTTGGGGAATGGCTGAACAAATTGTGGCATATGTTGGTGAAGGAATACTATTGTGCTCAAAGGAATAATAAAGTGGAGGAATTCCATGGAGACTGGAACAACCTCCAGGAAGTGATGCAGAGCGAAAGGAGCAGAACCAGGAAAACATTGCACACAGAGACCAATACACTGTGGTACAATCGAATGTAATGGACTTCTCCATTAATGGAAATGCAGTGAGCCTGAATAACTTGGAGGGATGTATGAGAAAAAAACACTATCCACAAGCAGAGGACAAATTGTGGGAGTAGAAACAGAGGAAAAGCAATTGCTTGACTACAGGGGTAGAGGGGCTATGACTGAGGAGAGACTCTAAATGAACACTCTAATGGAAATACCAACAACAGGGAAATGGGCTTGAAGCAAGGACACATGTGATACCCAGTGGACTCGTGCGTGGGCTAGGGGAGGGGTGGTGGGAGGCGGAGGGGAGGGGGGGAGGAAAATAAAATGAGCTCTGTTTCCAATGAATAATGTATGAAAATGACCAAATAAAATAATGTTTAAAAATTAATTTTTTTTAAAAAAGAAAAGAAACCTAAGATGTTTTGCTTTTGTTACAGTGAAATCTGATATAGCTGCAAGGCAACTAGGCTTCATTTTAGCAATTAAAATTTGATAGTTACAAAAGTTATGTTAAAAATGTTTTTAAAAAAATTTAATAATGTTAAGATTATTTTTAAGAGACTGAAATAACACTTAGAAAAAAATATGACCATAGTCTGTCAATCATTCTACATTAATTAAGTACCTGCTTTTTGCCAGGAATTGTGCTAAATGCTAGAGATACAAATTCCAGAGTTAGGAAGACAGACCATACTTCCTTTTTAATAGTCTTGAGCCCTAAAATGCTGCTGTGCATGAATAATGCATTCAATATATATATATCTGTTTTATTAATTTAGTAGCCATAATACTTATTGATAGTTGGGATACCAAGGACTGAAACACAATCCACAGTAAATTAAGGTTAACAATAATCTTCTAAATTTAAGCAGTTAAGATGGCCAACACAAAAAATTCAAAATGAACTATTTACCGTTAACTATCCAATTTGGTAGGTTAGGCTGCCTCCCCCCCCCCCCCATTCATCAGCTATTCACTTAGAGATAACATGGGGCAGATAAATGAATGAATGAAAAAAGATTCATTGAGCACTGCCAAGCATAAGGAGATTAATAGAAAAGGAAGTCAATGCCTACTTCTAAAGAGCTCACATTCTAAGTTAAAGAGAAAACACTGCAAGGTGGATGGAAGGCTCTGCTGGTAGTAAGGGTGCAATCCTAAAGAAGGATGGCAAGAAGGATAATATTCTAGATTATTCAGCTGGGACTAAGGGTCTAGAGGACATAACAGCAGGGCAGACAAGAAGGCCCATTCACCCTTCTTGTTGGACACTGGCCCTGACCCACATGTCTCTGAAATGGGTGAAGGGGAAGGAGAGCCTCTCCACCATTTCCCACTGGGTCTGCTGAATGTCAAAAGAGCAATAGTTTGGGGATTCAGCAAGATGTGTGTTCAAGTCCTGCCTCTCACTTTTACCGATCATGTGATGAATAAACAAGTGAATTCACTTTCCTTCAGCCATAATTTCCTCCTTTGTAATATGGAGAAATAATAATGGCATCATCTGCTTACCAAGTAATGTCACAGGAAAGAGAACAAACATTTATATAATGCCTACTATGTGCCAGGCACTGTGAAGCTCTTTTTGGCAATATTATCTCATTTGAAAGCACTTTGGGTTCGTTACAGTAAAAAGAACTTGTATTTTCAGATTTAGATTATTTAAAAAGTCAATTTGATACATTTCCAATGACTGTTAAGATGCTAAGACAATTATTCATTTGAAAATCTTCACTTCCATTGCATATATAGGAATATATACATATATAGTTACCCACAAATAAAACATTAAGAAAGACATGTTCATCATTTGCTCAGTGCCTAAGGACACAGCACACACATAATACTTATTGACTTGGACTGAGCCTCCCCAAGTTCCTTTGAATAAGAAGTCCTCTTCACTGTACCCTAGCATTCTCATCTGCACAAGAAGGGAGGTCAAACCCCCTTCACAGGAGGATGTGAGGAATAGCTATAAATAGCCAGCACTGTTGGATTTACAAGGCACCTTTTTCCTCTGAAAGTCATATTTATCTTCTCAGCCTTCTTGTGAAATAGGAAAGGGCAGCTATTTAGTTCACTTAACACAGACTAAGTGACTTGTCCAAAGAGATGCTGTTAGAAAGCCAGACATCTTCCACCTCCCATTTAGTAGTCTCTCTACCCACGAGCCGGGAGGGACTGCTTATAAAGGGATCCCCGGCTGTGTGAAGTACTCCTGCAGCCTCTGGGGCTTCTGAAGAACCCATGGGAAGCTGCAGACCCCTCCCTTGGCAGTGGTGGGGGACAGAAGTTGCTGAATGAGGCACATACTTTCCAACCTGTCCAATGCACTGAGTTAGTTTTTCTCCACTGTATTCAGTTGTTACAAGGGATAACTCTGTTGGGGGACGGAGGTTATTGGGAAATGTGAGTGATGTTTTAAAAAAAGGAAAAAGCAAGAATAGTATGAAACAAGAAGGTGGCACAACAGAAAGAGAGCCAGTTCTCAAGTTAGGAATCCAGGATCCAGGAATATATCCTGATTTCTAATTCAGTCTCAGATGCTTCCTGGCTATGTTAACCTGGGCAAGTCACCTAACTCTGTTTGCCTCTGTTTCTTCATCTGCCAAATGGGGATCATTGCACCTACCTCTCAGTATTGTTATGAGGATCAACTGAGATAATAATTGTAAAAGTTCCTAGCATAGAGACAGTGAGGTGGCTCAGTGGATTGAGAGCCAGGTCTGAAGACAGGAAATCCTGGGTTCAAATCTGGCCTCAGACACTACCCAGCTGTGTGACCCTGGGCAAGTCACTTGCCTAGCCCTTACCACTCTTCTGCCTTGGAACCAATATGTAGTATTGATTCCAAGATAGAAAGTAAGGGTTGGTGTTTTTTAAGTATCTGGCACACAGCAAGCACTCTATAAATTAACCATTTTTTATTACAGTGAAGAGAGAACTGGATTTGGCATCAGAGGAAATGGGTCCAAATGCCATTTTTGTCACATATTGTCCATTATAAAGCCACAATCATGTAAAATGAGGGAACTGGATTAACAGTCCTTTAAGGTCCCTTCTGGCACTAACTCTAAGATCTGCGTGCTGATACCCTGTGAAGAGAACATCAAGAAAGCATTTTTAAAAGAAAAATAGCATGTATCATAAATGATCAATGTAGTATTCCCATTTGGAAAAGCAGCCCTATTATAGATCATATCCTAGGAACAGATCCTGTATTCCTTAGTATTGCTGCAGGTGCTGGACCTCAAGATCCCCCTCTTCAATCCCTGGTGAGCCTTCCAGTGCCCCAGCTGCATGTTGCTTTGCTTCGGGGGGGGGTTGCTAGGCTCTCTCTCGTTGTGATGCTCCATGATATTTTGACCAAATTAAATCGTGCCAATTTTGTTGATTTCATTCATCAAGTATTCAGGGGAGAGTATTCTATTCAAGACGCTGGGCTAGATGATGAGGGAGAACCAAAGATGCAGAGGCTGGTTTCTAGGTGTGAACAATCCAACAAGGGTCTGTATGTACAAGAATGCCATGAGTGACAGGGGCAAGTTCAGATCCCAAAGAGTCTTTCTGCTTCCAATCCCTGCACTCTATCTCCTGTGGCCCCCACCTACCCTTGTGCAACCCAGCTATGCAAAAGCCTAGTTCTATACCTTCCCAAATGATTTTATTTTACAAACAGGGAAACTGAAGATGAGTCTCCATCTTCACTCACATCTGCACTCCATCTGGATTTTTGCCACAGACCCTGGGGCAGTGAGGTAGCCCAGTGGATAGAGTGTTGAGCCTGCAGGCAGGAAGATTCATCTTCATGAGTTCAAATCAGCCACATCCTAACTGTGAGAGCTTGGTTTCTCTCAGTTTCCTCATCTGTGAAATGTGACGGAGAAGGAAATGGCTGACTATTGCAAGATCTTAGCCAAGAAAACCCCTGGAAGAGTCATGAAAAGTCAAGCACAATTGGAAATGACCAAACAAAAAACAACAAAAAGATCTGCCAATAGACCACCATAAGCTGAGAGAGGGAGGTAGAGAGTAAATGATTTCCAGGCAAAACAGCTCCCATCCACGTGTCCTCTCCTATCTCCATGCTTTTGCACTGACTTCTCTCTTCTTAGAATGGGCTCCCTCCTCGCCTTTGCCTTTCAGAATCCCTGGCTTCCTTCAATGCTCAGCTCAGACATTATCTCTTAAAGGACGCTTTGCCTGGGCTCCTCAGCTGACAGTCTTTCCTACTAAGGTTACCTCCCATCTATTCTGCACATGCCTAACTATTTACAGACTCTCTCTCTCTCTGTCTCTCTTGTCTCTCTCTCTCTCCGTCTCTGTCTCTCTTCTCTCTCTGTCTCTCTCCTCTCTCTGTCTCTCCTCTGTCTCTCCGTCTCTGTCTGTCTCTGTCTCTCTCTCTGTCTCTCCTCCCATTAGATTGTAACTATGTTTTGTTTTGGTTTTTAATTCCTTTCATTTAGTATGGTATCTGACAGGCAGAATGTGCTTCATAAATGCTTGCAAGATAAATGTTCATCCAACTTGACTGGTCTGTAGAGTTCTTATGGGGGAAAGGACTTAAATGTTAGATCATGGAGGGTCGTAAATGCCAGATGAAGGAAAATAAATATTATTCTGTGGGCAATGGGTAGCCTGAAGAATTTTTTCTGTAGAGTGAAGAGGCATGAGAAGATGATTTTTAACAAGTAATGATAAGGGGATGCAGATAGGTAGTTCAGTGGATAGTGAGGCAGGCTTGGAGACGAGAGGTCCTTACTTCAAATCCGGCCTCAGACATTTTTTAGCTGTGTGACCCTGAGTGAGTCACTTAAACCCAATTGTCCAGACCTTGCCACTCTTCTTCCTTGGAATTGATAATAACAATTCCATCCAAGGAAGAAGGTAAGGGTTCCCCCCAAAAAAGTAATGATGCTTGTTGTATATGAATAAACTTTTATTGAATTTTAGACAATTAGAAAGAATAAAGAAATACAAGAGAAGATTCTCTCTACAGAATGACCGATACAGCTTCCTGAACAACACCTGACAGTGTCTCTTTTACAATGTCAGAGAATTTTCCATTTACTTTATAAAAGTATAGACATTCATTTCATTTATTTAAATTTTTACAAAGCCAAGAGCAATCAAATGGAATATTAAGTAGTACACAAAAGCAAATCCCAATCCGTGCTGATATTGGAATATCTGAGAGGGTAAGGTTTGGAGTCTGGCCTTCTTAAAACTTATCCTGGTGGAGGGAGGAAGTTTTTTCTTCTTTTTTGTGCAAGGAAGGCACAACATCGTGTCAAATCATGGCCCACAAGGCCATCTCCAGAAATGACTTTGCTGATCAAAAAGGATGTGTGTGTTAGGGAGGATGGGAAAAGGTAGTAGAAAGGGAAGGTAAGACACATCCTGGAAGAACTGGCGTTTAAATGAATTATGGATCCAGTATTCTAGAAAAGCTACATATTAAGTAATCACATCCCAGAAGTAGCTACTTGTGCTTTTAGCAATCTGATCTGATTAAGGCTCCACAGTTCCCTGTGGGCAGGTCTACACAGCACAAAATAATGTGGACAGCTGGCAAATTTCCCAGTGAATCTGGGCTGTGTAGAGACCCAAGCTGGTTCATTCTGGAGAAAAAGAATACTTTTACAGTGGTGTGAGATGCTTTTGGGTAAACCCCTGTGCAAAATGGCAACCCTGAGCTGTTACAGAGATTGGGTAGGTCTTCCTTACTGTGAACAAGCCTATATCACAAACTGAAAAAAACACCACAAGTATCTCCTCTTTCCATTGGTCTCTGCCTTTTCTCTTTACCAAAAAAAAAAAAAAGAGAGAGAGAGATTTTTCTCTTTAAGAAACAAATTATCTCTACCTCCCTTCCAATTGTCTAGTAACATCTGTCAAATGAGAATTAAGTTATTTGCCTCAATACAAGAGGTATTATGTGCTGTCCTCCTCAGGTGACAACAAGGGAGACCCACAGACAACCCAATACAGAGAAATTGCCCCATAACGCTACAGTCCCAGAAGGTTGTCTTCCCTGAACTGCATGAACCGCAAAATAAAACATAAAATAGCTCTTAAGTGATGAAAATGTTACCTAACTTCCTAAGCAAAAACATTGATTCCCAAACCTCTTCTTGCTCAGCCTCACACCCTCCTATCCAAAAATAGTCCTCTTTCCAAAATATTTTCTCCCTAGGGGAATAATGAATAAACAAACAGCTATGGCGGCCAAGGCCATAAAACCAATCCTAGAAAGAAAAAGCAGTCATCAGTCTGCAACTACTAGAGATATAGCCTATGAGATGGTTCAAGAGAAGAGATAAATAAATAAATACAAAGGGAAATCTTGATGGAGCTATCTTCTTTTCTCCCTGCTTCTCATTAAGTGTTGTTCTCTGAGTGTGTGTTCTGGTCACTGTGACTTCTGGGGGACTCAGTATTAACAGTTTCTGCCCTCCCTCCCTCCCTCCCTCCCTCTCTCTCTCTCTCTCTCTCTCTCTCTCTCTCTCTCTCTCTCTCTCTCTCTCTCTCTCTCTCTCACACACACACACACACACACACACACACACACACACACACACACACACACACTAGTGGATGGCTAGAACATCACTTCTTTAAAAGAACCTTTCTTCCAAAGTGGTTTTCCATATTCAAACACCACCCTGGCACTTTAGTCATTTTTTTTTAAGAAAGAAAAAAAAAGTAAGTTAGATAAAGATTAGAGAATAATCCCAAGTGAACTGGAATTTGGATTTTACCTGCCCTCTGTACTTCTTCTCTGGACTTGGCACATCTGTGAGATTCAACTTTGTAATAAGAACCTCATGAACTCCACAGGGGAGAATGGAATCTTCATGCTGGGGGTTCTCTACCTGCCTTTTATTTTTATTTCCAAATCCCAAGACAGAGTGATACCCAGCTCTTCCCACTCCATTTTTTAAAACTCATGTGAAGATGAGAAAACCCATCTCTTTTCCAGCATTCTACCCCTTCTCTAGTGATATCTTCTTTTCCTGAACTCTCTCAGCTCTATACTAGTGACCCTGCTCTACTCTGGGCTGGCACCATGACTGGCACTGCACCCATTCTCTCTAGTGTGGTTTGGCTCACAGCATAGGAGTGTGTGTGTTGTGACCGAGGCTTCCGGCTGATGGAGCCGTTGCTCCTGGACGTGGCCTGTGGTGAAGGTGCTTTGTTGGCAGTCACGACCAGAGTTTTCACTGAAGGTGGGACCAGATGGCTTCCATTGGCATAGATAGATGGTATATTGGCACTGCCTGAGTGGAGGGAGAAGGACTGGTGCAAGTCCCCCGGATGACCATAAGACTCCATGGTGTGATGAACTTTGGGGTTGTTGTTCCAGTAGCGACTATTGTAAGTATTAGAAGAGGTCAGTGTGTTGTTCTCTGAAGACGAGACCTCGGCATGGTAAGCTTTGGCAGATGAAGTGCATTTTGGTGGAAGGTCATCTTCCCTGGAAAGAAACAATGACACAATTTCGAATTTAATCAAGATTTGTTTTCTGCTGTTACCCATGAACTCAGCTTACTCAAGCCAAGGCTAAAATCATCTTTGTAACACAAACTCTCTTGTTCTGGCCTCTATGGTTTGAGAAGAACATTGATAAAGCTAGGGAGTGTGCAGAGGAGAGTAACTAGGATGGTGAAGGGCCTTGAGTCTATATCATATAGTTGAAAAAACTGAGCAAGATTAACCAGAGAAGAAAAAACTCAGAAAGGTCATACATTGAGTAAACACTCAATAAATGTTTTTTCATTCATTCATGATGGCCTTTTCAAGTTTTTGTAGTATTAAATGACAACTATTCCTTGAAGAATTGTCACATGGAAGAAAGATTATATTCTATTCAGCCCCAAAGGAAAGAATCAGGAGCAATGAAATACAAAATGATAAACTGAGGCTTGGTGCCAAGAAAAACCTAACCATTAGAGTTAGCCAAAAGTGGAATGGTCTAACTGAGAAGTGACATATTCTTCCTCTGTGGAAGTTTAAGAATATTCATCGTTTATGCTGCATTGAGGATTCCTTTCATACTGGGGTAAGACTAGGTGGCTGCCACAGTCTCATCAAACTCTACTATGATTCTAGTTCAGTCTCCTATGACATTTTAGACTCACAAATGGAATACTAGACAGGGAGGCAGAAAATCTGGCTTCTAAAAGGTAAAAGAAAGAAGAAAAAGACCCATTTATACAAAAATGTAGCAGCTCTTTTTGAGGGAGTAATGAATTAGAAATTTGGAGGATGCTCATCAAATGAGGAATGGCTGAACAAGTTATGGCATATGAATGTTACAGAATACTATTGTGCTGTAAGAAATGATGAAGGGGGTGATTTCTGAAAGATCTGGGAAGACTTATATGAAGTGCTACAAAGTGAAGTGAGCAGAACCAGGAGAATAATTTCTCAATATCAACAGTATTTTAAAGACAATCAGTCTTAAAAGACTTAGGATTTCTAATCAATATAATGGCCAACCACAATTCCAGAAAGCAATGATGGACCTCATCTGTAGATCAACCAATACCATTTTTTGCATTGGAATGGTCTGCCTGAAAGGTGGTGGAACTTTAATCCATTACACATTATTTATGTTACAGTGGGGATTCCTTTCATAATAGTATTGGACTCGGTGGCTACCCCAGGTAAAAAAAAAATTACATGACCAATAAAAAAAAATTCATTTTGCTTGACTATCCATACATGTAACAGGGGTTTTGTTTTTCTTGATTTATCAGTTGCAGGGGAGAAAGGAGGTGGAGGGAGAGAATGCTAATCTTCATTTGCAAAAAAAAAATTTTTTAATTAATAAAAAGAAGACCTAGGTTCCAGTCTACGCTGTAATACTAACACATGCCCTCCATGTTCCAGCCCAAGTGATCTGCTGGCTAGTCTTCAAACATTCCATTTTCTACCTTGGTGCTTCTTCATAGGCCATTGTTGGGAATAGCTTGGAATGCACTTCTCTCAGTGCTTTTTGGAAAACTTGGTTTTCTTCAAGGTTTATTAACTTGTGACACCCACATGAGAAGCTTTACCTGAGACCATCTAGTATTATTCTATTTACATGCTGTAACTCACTGTAGATGTAAACTCCTTAAGGACAGAGTTTGTTTATGCTTTGTTTTCTTTGTTTTTGCCTCCTAGAAGCCAGCCCAGTGCCTTATACATCGTAGGTACTTAATAAATGCCTAGTAAGTAAAATTAAATAATAAATAGATTGGGTTGAATTGGACTCATTGTGCCTCGAAGAAATCACCTAGATAATACTTTAACTTGGGTCATAGACTTAGAGCTGGAAGAGACCCTAGAGGTCCTTAATTATAACTCTCTCTTATTACAGTGAAAGTAACTGAAGTTCAGAGTAGAGAAGTGACCTGTCTAAGATCATATAGGTCACTCAAGTTCAAAATCTGGCATTCCAAATCCTCTATCCCCAATATCAATATGACCATCGGCAGATAACCTCATCCCTCTAAGCTTCAGTTTCTTCATTTGGGGATGGACTAGATGATCTGGAAAGTCCCTTCTTAATTTAAACCCCATGTTCCTCTTCTCCCCCATATGTAGGTTATGAACTTGTGGTATTATCCAGGGTCTCAACGAATACCTCCATTGTTCTACTTTTCCTAATATAAGAATTTTTTAAAAAGAATCTCTTGGACATCACCACTTCAGGAACTAGTTGATAAGTAGCACCAGTGAAGAAGTGATTAACTCGTTTTCTGAAATAATCCAGGTGGACAGGCAGGATTTAATGAGATCAAGTGTGGTACAAGGAAGGAAGTGATGTTTTTCCTCAGAACTATTTGCAGAAGAGGTACTGTTGCTCAAGAGAAAGAATTCTGGATTAGAAGTAACAGGATTTGGCCTTCAATTCTAACTATTCCTCTTACTGCCTGTGTGACCTTGGGCAAGTTATTAATATCTGTGAGCCTGAGTTTCCTCCTTGTTAAAAGAAGGGATTCTGCTAGATAGTGTGTAAGGTCCGTTCCATCTCTAAATCTATGACTTTGTGTGTCATACAAGGAAGTAACAAGAATTAAGAGCAATAATAATAGCTAGCATTTATATGACACAATAAGGTATGCAAAGTAGTTTACACATGTTTTCTCATTTGAGACACATTTCTTGAGATCAAGAAATTTACTGGTCTATTAACCTATTCTTATTCTTAACTGTAGACCATCTTGCCAACTAAATAGGCGCAAGGTTCTCTTTAAAGAGCAATGACCTAAGTGTAAGGATCCACTCTAGGAGAGTTGAAGAAATAATCAAATAATTTTAATTTGCCAATTGTAATTATTAGGTTAATACCTTATATTTATATAGCACTTTACAGCTGAAAATTATTTCCATCCCTCTAATTTGCTATTTATTATTCAATTAAATTTAACAAGCATTCATTAAGTGGTCACCATAGACAAGGACCCTGATAGGTGCTGGGAATACCGAGATAAAAATGGACAGCAGTACCTGCTCTCAAGGAGCATGCCCTTTGCTGGGACAAAAACTTGCCAAAACAGAACTATACTCAAGATAATTTGAGGTGGAGAAGAGCATTAACAGTCAGTGAGATCCCATGAGATAATGAATACAAAGGCCCCTTTGGAAGTAAAAAGTCCTTTTCAAAGGTAGTTGTTACACTGATGAAGATGATGATGGTAATGATAATAATAATAATAATAATAATAATAATAACTAAATGGCCAGAAGCACGACAATCTGTGTAGGATACAGAGCAAGCATTGTTATCTTCACTTTCCAAACATGGAAAGTGAGGTTTTAGACTACAAAGTGACCAATTCTAATTGATACAGCTAATAAGCAATGGAGTCAGGTCTCAAATCCAGGTTTTCCAATTCAAAATCTCATGCACTCTCTTGCTACCACCATCATCTACTAGGCCAGCCTGTTTTACTCCCTTCCAGTTCTAGGATTCTAAGATCTTACAATTCTTTTGATTTATTTAGCATAGTGCATCAGCTAATTTTAGGCCACTGAGTGCTTAAAGCTGTCCAGGTGCTACAGACAAATCCATCAATAAATTAGGATATTGAACCTTTGCTGTTATTTCTGTTCTCAACATAATGATGCATTTCTTTAACAAATACTCACTGTTCTCATTAGTAGTCCCCTTGGGTAAAAAAAATAACTAGACTTAGGAACAATAGCATAAACATAATTTTACTTTTTGCCAGCCTTGTTAAATCAGAGGGACAAGGATTGGTTAAACGCAAAACTGAAACAGAGCAGTCAACATAGACACCACCAGCTAAATGGATGATCACTGATGGCCTTCGGTGGTAATAGCTTCACAAATAAAGTGAAATGAACAGTTGAATTTAAGTTATCCAAATACCTCAAATTTTCAAAATACTGTTACTGAAAAAAAATGTAGCTTACACTATCAAGATGTGTTAACTAAAGCTTGACTTCAATTTACCAGTAAAATAAATGTGTTCCTGGAAAACTGTCTGCAAGTTAAGATCTGTTATAAAATGAGATTTTTTCCCATTAATTTTCATCATAATTTCAGATGAGCTTCCAAGGCAGGATGGGGTCAAGAAAGGAATGCCTCCAAGATATAATAAGAAACACAGTTAAGAAACCTAGCATTTACTTTGAAAAAGACACTATCATTATTAGGTTGCAATCTATACTGCATCTAATTCTTCCACACAACTCTAGTAAGAAATTTTACTCATATGGACGATTAATCCATTTGACCTCAACACATTCATTAAACACAGAAAGTTTAATGTATTCCATCTGCTTAATTTCCATTTCACTGTGAGTTCTCATGGATAATAATATAGGGCTTCTTTTTCTTCATCATACTATATCTGACTTAAAATCTGTAGCATCCAATATTCTATCTCCAATAGTATCATCAAAGAACAATCTGTTGGACAGATGTTATAAACCTAAACAATTGAAGAATATACCCCCAAATCAGATCTTGTTTCACTTAATTTATGGCTCTGCCATCCAAAAATTTGTACAGACTTTCCCTGAGCCCAATTATATTTTCAATCTAAACTACCTAATTGGGAAAATGAATATTAGTATTATCCCACATGAGAAGACCATTAAATGAAAGGTCTAAATATTATTCTTCATCTCTATACATCACATATGAAACTTTCTCTGAATCGTGACTACTGCACTCTCTAATGTCTCATCTCTGAAATGTACCATATTACATGGCAAGCCATACATAATGTTCCTAGTAGCATTGTGGCCAAGAACCTGGCCAAGAGCTACGTGTATAAATTCTTTTTCTTCCTACATAGGTGTCTCTGAAGCTACTGATACAATAATAATCACAACAACTCACAGTTATATGTGGCATTTTAGGATCTATAAAGTTCCTTACAAATTGACAGTGTATTACATCTGCTGGGCTATTCCTGCTGCTTGACAGTTCTTCCATGCTATTCCTATTAATTCCTTAGATCATTCTCTATAGCAGCTGTTGAAACCTTTTCTTCTTTTCTTTCCAGTTGGGGGAGAAAATTCCAATTTCCTTACCACCCACCCTGGATGCGAATAATTTAGCCTCCTATTTCACTGAGAAGACAGAGATCATTCGAAAGGACATCCCCACATTTCACCTCCTCCAAAAGTCTCAGTATTAGTACCAAGTCTCTCTTCCTTCTCTCTGGACCCAGAAGTATTCCTACTCTTCACTAAGGCTTGACTCTTTACCTCAGGAGATCTTAGCCTTTTTATGTCATGGATCCCTTCAGCTGGAGAAATCTATGGATCCCTTCTCAGAATAATATTTTTAAATGTTTAACCTAAAACAGTTTCAAAGAAAAATCAATTATTCTAAAATACTATTATCAAAAAGTTAAAAAATAATCATGGACCCTAGTTTAAGAACTCATGCTCCACCTATACTTCTGCTCTCTTTTCTTCTATCCCCTTGAGAAGTTTGCTCCAGCAATTACCCTTTCCCTTTCACTTATCTACAATTTCTCTCTCTTCATTGGCTCTTTCTTATATGAATACACACAAATTCAAATGTCCCAGTCCTCAAAAAGCCCTCCTTTACGGGGATGTGGCAAAACTGGGACATTAATGCATTGTTGGTGGAGCTGTGAATTGATCCAACCATTCTAGAGGGCAATTTGGAACTATGCCCAAAAGGGCTATAAAACTGCAAATATCCTTTGATCCTATACTACTACTGCTGGATCTATATCCCAAGGAGATCATAAAAAAGGAGAAAAGATCTACAAAAGACATACAAAAATATTTGTAGTAGTTCTTTCTGTGGTGGCAAAGAATTAGAAATCAAGAGGTTGCCCATCAATTGGGGAATTGCTAAACAAATTGTGGTGTATGTTGGTGATGGAATACTATTATGTTTGAAAAGCAGAATGATTTCAGAAAAAGATCTACATGAACTGATGAAGAGCAAAATAAGCAGAACTGGGAGAGTATTACACAGAGCAGCAGCAATATTGTCCACTACCCTCAGCAATTAAATGATCTGGGATAATTCTCAAAGACTTATAATGGAGAAGGCTATGTACCTCCAGGGAGAGGACTGCTGGAATTGGAGACAGATAAAAACATACTATCTTTCACATCAGTGTATTTAAGGTTTTATATGAGTGTGCTCTTATAACAATGACCAATGTGGAAGTGTGTTTTGTATGATAATGCACATATGGCCCAGATCAAATTGCTTGCCATTGGGGTGGGCAGGGGGGAAAGGAGGATTGAAGCAAGGGAAGAAGATAGGTTTGGATCTTATAATTTTGGAAAACGTCTATTGAAAATTATCATTATATGTAATTGGGAAAATAAAATGTCTTTGAATTTTAAAAAAGCCCTCCCTTGACCCTTCTACTTAACCTAGATATAATTCTTTATCTTTCCTTTTCTTTAAATACCAAATTTTTCCAAAAGTTGTGCATATATGATGTAAATATTCACTTTCTCAATACCTACTTTCTTGATACATACAATCCCTTAAGAACCTGGCTCCTGTTCTTTACCCTCCTCCTCATGCCGCTGAAAATGTTCTCTCAAAAGGAGATTTCATCAAATCAGCTGGGGTATTTTTTTGTTTGTTTTTATTCTTCTCTTTCAGCCCTCAGAGGTCTCCTCTTCCCGAATTTTGCTACAGCATTTCTCACCAAGACCAAGGCCCCTCCTCTTGGATATTTTTTTCCCCCTGATTTTAGGGGCAGCATGCTCTTCTAGTTTTCTATCTAACTAAACAGCTCCTTTTTTCTACTTTACTAATACTCTTCTTGACTCAAGACAAATGATCCCTGAAGACTTATTTTCAGCCTTATTCTCTTCTACTCATTCCTTTGTTAACCTAATTCACCTCAGAATTAGTCTAGATTTAAGTATCGTCTCAACAGAGATGACTCCCAAAAATCTCTGTCTTCCAGCCCTCACTCCCATCAGGAACCAGATATCCAGTGGTCAACAAGGTTTCTCCAAAGTTTATCCTACTAATATGTAAAACATGATGTGTTAAAAACTAAGTTTGTTATCCTTCCCTTAAAACTCACTTTTATTTGACTCTTTCCATCAATGGCCACAATATTCCTACAGGCTTCCATATTTAATTTCCTCTCCCTTACTTCTCATAACCAACTTTATATCAGGGAAGAAAGTATTATCCTACTGGTTGATAGCCAGAGAAGAGGAAAGAACCAAAAGTCATAATCAATCAATCAATAAGTATTTCTTAATCTACTTCCCTGGGGATGAAAATACAAAAAATGAAACAATCTCTACTCTCAAGGGCCTTATATTCTGATGAAAAGAGCATAAGGGGAAAAGGTCATCTTTGGCAGAGCCCGAGCACAAGGTGGGAAATGGGTACCTTCACTAAGATATATGCAGACTGGTTTTGCTGAATCTTTTTTTAAAACTATCTTTAGGAAAGGGAAAACTTGCTGGGGAGGCCAATGTAGAAGCATGTATTTGAAAGGAATTTGACATAAGAGCAAAAAGTAGAGAGAGGCAATGTGGCATGCTGAAGAAGCTAAAAGAAGACATAGTTTCAAGTACCACCTTGAACATATACTAGCAGTGACTTTGGCCACATGACTTCATTTGTCAGTGCTCCAGACTATTTTCCAAGTTTCCAAGTTGCAGACAAAATGCCAACCTGTACTGGTGTCCTTCCCTGGGAGCTAGTTATCACCGGTCTGGTCCCTATCACGATCAATAAAAAGTTTTTGTTTTGTTTTGTTTTTTTTAAAGATGAAGAAAGTAGTTGTATTATAATATTAATTGATTCACTCTTTGACCAGGCTTTTGTGCTGCATTAGTGATGGATTCTACTTATCATATATTGTCCCTTCTGAAAAGGGTCTATCTATACAAAAATATTTATAGCAGCTTTTTGTGGTGGCAAAGAATTGGAAGTTGAGGGGATGTTCCTCAGTTGGGAAATGGCTGAACAAACTGTGGTGCATGTTGGTGATGGAACATTATTGTCCTTTAAGAAATTACAAGAGAAAGACTTCCGGTTAAGATGGCGGCTTAGAGAAAGCTAAAGCTCAGATCTCCTGAAAACCCTTCCCGACCGATCTCAAACGATAAGCTCCTAAGGCGCCGAAATTCAAAACGATCAACAGCACAGACCCTGGGAACCCTCCTCCTGGACCTGGACCCGGTTCAAAAGGTACGGCTCCCCTTAAAAGCCAGAACCCGAGATCACTCGGACCTCAGGGGTAGGAGCGCAGAGTCCAAGGCTCCCGGAAGCCGCAGCCCTGCCGGGCTCAGAGAGCAGGGTCCTCTGAACAACAACAACCCTCAGGGCCTTCTATCCTAATCCCGGTGAAAGTTACTGCCTGGGGCTCCCGCTGCAGAGAGCTGGTCAAAACAACAGCAACCCTCAGGGCGGGCAAGACAGCCTCACAGGCTGGATCCTGCTATCCAAGTCGCAGTGAAAGTCCTTGCCCTAGAACTTGGGAAAGCTGCAGCCCATCCCCCCGCAGGCCGACGAAACAGCCTCACGGCCAGCGATTCTGAAGGCAACTTCCTGAAAGCGAGCCGGGGGAGAGTGTGGCCTCGTGGTCAGACCCTTCCATTCCAGTTCCAGTGAGGCATATTCAGTTTAACCCAGGGAAAGCTCATAGAACCAACATCTGCCCAGGACTAAAGCCTCGGATCACCAGAGATAAGAAAAGCTAATCTTCCACATTCAGAAATGGCAAACTCCACAGAACCACAGAAGCCCCAAAATACCAAGAAAAATAAGAAGAAAGGGGCGACTTTGGACACATTCTATGGAGCCAAAATACAAAATACAGAGCAGACAGAAGATAATATAAAAGAAAATGCTCCAAAACCTTCCAAAGGAAATGGAAACTCTCCACAAACCTATGAAGAATTTGAATCAGAAATGACCAAAAAGATGGAAGCCTTCTGGGAGGAAAAGTTGGAAATAATGCAAAAGAAATTCACGCATCTACAAAACCAGTTTGACCAAACTGTAAAAGAAAACCAGGCTTTAAAGGCCAGAATCAGGCAGCTGGAAGACAACGATCGTGTAAAAGAGCAAGAATCAATAAAGCAAAGCCAAAATACCAAGAAATTAGAAGAGAACATAAAATATCTCACCGACAAGGTGATAGATCTGGAAAATAGGGGGAGAAGGGATAATTTAAGAATAATTGGACTCCCAGAAAAGCCAGAAATAAACACCAAACTGGACATGGTGATACAAGATATAATCAAAGAAAATTGCCCAGAGATTCTAGAACAAGGGGGCAATACAGCCACTGACAGAGCTCACAGAACACCTTCTACACTAAACCCCCAAAAGACAACTCCCAGGAATGTAATTGCCAAATTCCAAAGCTATCAAACAAAAGAAAAAATCCTACAGGAAGCCAGAAAAAGACAATTTAGATATAAAGGAATGCCAATCAGGGTCACCCAAGACCTTGCAAGTTCTACTCTGAATGATCGTAAGGCATGGAACATGATCTTCAGAAAGGCAAGAGAGCTGGGTCTCCAACCAAGAATCAGCTACCCAGCAAAACTGACTATATACTTCCAAGGGAAAGTATGGGCATTCAACAAAATAGAAGACTTCCAACTTTTTGCAAAGAAAAGACCAGAGCTCTGTGGAAAGTTTGATACCGAAAATCAAAGAGCAAGGAATACCTGAAAAGGTAAATATTAAGGAAAGGGGAAAATGTTATCTTCTTCTTTTACTCAAACTCTCTTCTATAAGGACTACATTTATATCAACCTATGTATACTAACATGTGGGGGAAAAAATGTAATGTATAAATAGGGGGTAAAGAAAGACCAAATAGAATAATCATTCTCACACAAAGATTCACATGGGAAGGGGAGGGGAAGAAAACTCCTATAGGAAGGAGAGGAAGAGAGGGGGGGGGGGTTACTTAAACCTCAATCTCAGGGAAATCAGCTCTGAGAGGGAAAAACATCCAGATCCATTGGGATCTTGAATTCTATCTTACCCAACAAGGGTAAGGAGAAGGGAAAACCAAGGGGGGGAGGGGGAGAGGGAGAACAAAAAGGGAGGGAAAGAGAGGGGGGAGGGGGAGGGAACAAAAAGGGAGGGACTAAAAAGGGAAACATCAAGGGAGGGGATAAGGGGGACTGTTTCAAAGTAAATCACTGGACTAAAAGGTAGAGCCGAAGAAGAAAAGGTTAGAATTAGGGAAGACAATCAAAATGCCAGGGAGTCCACAAATGACAATCATAACTTTGAACGTGAATGGGATGAACTCACCCATAAAACGTAGACGAATAGCAGAATGGATTAGAATCCAAAACCCTACCATATGTTGTCTTCAAGAAACACACATGAGGCGGGTTGACACCCACAAGGTCAGAATTAAAGGATGGAGTAAGACCTTCTGGGCTTCAACTGATAGAAAGAAGGCAGGAGTGGTAATCATGATATCTGATAAAGCCAATGCAAAAATAGACCTGATCAAAAGGGATAGGGAAGGTAATTATATTTTGTTAAAAGGGACTATAGACAATGAGGAAATATCATTAATCAATATGTATGCACCAAATAATATAGCACCCAAATTTCTAATGGAGAAACTAGGAGAATTGAAGGAAGAAATAGACAATAAAACCATACTAGTGGGAGACTTAAACCAACCATTATCAAATTTAGATAAATCAAATCAAAAAATAAATAAGAAAGAGGTAAAAGAAGTGAATGAAATCTTAGAAAAATTAGAATTAATAGACATATGGAGAAAAATAAATAGGGATAAAAAGGAATACACCTTCTTCTCAGCACCACATGGCACATTCACAAAAATTGACCATACATTAGGTCACAGAAACATAGCACACAAATGCAGAAAAGCAGAAATAATGAATGCAGCCTTCTCAGATCACAAGGCAATAAAAATAATGATTAGTAATGGTACATGGAAAACCAAATCTAAAACCAATTGGAAATTAAACAATATGATACTCCAAAACCGTTTAGTTAAAGAAGAAATCATAGAAACAATTAATAATTTCATCGAGGAAAATGACAATGGCGAAACATCCTTTCAAACCTTTCAGGATGCAGCCAAAGCGGTAATCAGAGGTAAATTCATATCCCTGAATGCTTATATTAACAAACAAGGGAGAGCAGAGATCAATCAATTGGAAATGCAAATGAAAAAACTGGAAAGCGATCAAATTAAAAACCCCCAGCAGAAAACCAAATTAGAAATCCTAAAAATTAAGGGAGAAATTAATAAAATCGAAAGTGATAGAACAATTGATTTAATAAATGAGACAAGAAGCTGGTACTTTGAAAAAACAAACAAAATAGACAAGGTACTGGTCAATCTAGTTAAAAAAAGGAAGGAAGAAAAGCAAATTCACAGCATTAAAGATGAAAAGGGGGACAGCACCTCCAATGAGGAGGAAATTAAGGCAATCATTAGAAATTACTTTGCCCAATTATATGGCAATAAATACACCAATTTAGGAGAAATGGATGAATATATACAAAAATACAAACTGCCTAGACTAACAGAAGAGGAAATAGAATTCCTAAATAATCCCATATCAGAAATTGAAATCCAACAAGCCATCAAAGAACTTCCTAAGAAAAAGTCCCCAGGGCCTGATGGATTCACCTGTGAATTCTATCAAACATTCAGAGAACAGTTAATCCCAATACTATACAAACTATTTGACATAATAAGCAAAGAGGGAGTTCTACCAAACTCCTTTTACGACACAAACATGGTACTGATTCCAAAACCAGGCAGGTCAAAAACAGAGAAAGAAAACTATAGGCCAATCTCCCTAATGAATATAGATGCAAAAATCTTAAATAGGATACTAGCAAAAAGACTCCAGCAAGTGATCAGAAGGATCATTCACCATGATCAAGTAGGATTCATACCAGGGATGCAGGGCTGGTTCAACATTAGGAAAACCATCCACATAATTGACCACATCAACAAGCAAACTAGCAAGAATCACATGATTATTTCAATAGATGCAGAAAAAGCCTTTGATAAAATACAACACCCATTCCTATTAAAAACACTAGAAAGCATAGGAATAGAAGGGTCATTCCTAAAAATAATAAACAGTATTTATCTAAAACCAACAGCTAATATCATCTGCAATGGGGATAAACTAGATGCATTCCCAATAAGATCAGGAGTGAAACAAGGATGCCCATTATCACCTCTACTATTTGACATTGTACTAGAAACACTAGCAGTAGCAATTAGAGAAGATAAAGGAATTGAAGGCATCAAAATAGGCAAGGAGGAGACCAAGTTATCACTCTTTGCGGATGACATGATGGTCTACTTAAAGAATCCTAGAGATTCAACCAAAAAGCTAATTGAAATAATCAACAACTTTAGCAAAGTTGCAGGATACAAAATAAACCCACATAAATCATCAGCTTTTCTATATATCTCCAACACAGCTCAGCAGCAAGAACTAGAAAGAGAAATCCCATTCAAAATCACCTTAGACAAAATAAAATACCTAGGAATCTACCTCCCAAGACAAACACAGGAACTATATGAACACAACTACAAAACACTCGCCACACAACTAAAACTAGACTTGAACAAATGGAAAAACATTAACTGCTCATGGATAGGACGAGCCAATATAATAAAAATGACCCTCCTACCCAAACTTATTTATCTATTTAGTGCCATACCCATTGAACTACCAAAATACTTCTTCACTGATTTAGAAAAAACCATAACAAAGTTCATTTGGAAGAACAAAAGATCAAGGATATCCAGGGAAATAATGAAAAAAAACACATATGATGGGGGCCTTGCAGTCCCTGACCTAAAACTATATTACAAAGCAGCAGTCATCAAAACAATTTGGTACTGGCTAAGAAACAGAAAGGAAGATCAGTGGAATAGACTGGGGGAAAGCGACCTCAGCAAGACAGTATACGATAAACCCAAAGATCCCAGCTTTTGGGACAAAAATCCACTATTCGATAAAAACTGCTGGGAAAATTGGAAGACAGTGTGGGAGAGACTAGGAATAGATCAACACCTCACACCCTACACCAAGATAAATTCAAAATGGGTGAGTGACTTAAACATAAAGAAGGAAACCATAAGTAAATTGGGTAAACACAGAATAGTATACATGTCAGACCTTTGGGAGGGGAAAGGCTTTAAAACCAAGCAAGATATAGAAAGAATCACAAAATGTAAAATAAATAATTTTGACTACATCAAACTAAAAAGCTTTTGTACAAACAAAACCAATATAACTAAAATCAGAAGGGAAACAACAAATTGGGAAAAAATCTTCATAGAAACCTCTGACAAAGGTTTAATTACTCATATTTATAAAGAGCTAAATCAATTGTACAAAAAATCAAGCCATTCTCCAATTGATAAATGGGCAAGGGAAATGGATAGGCAGTTCTCAGATAAAGAAATCAAAACTATTAACAAGCACATGAAGAAGTGTTCTACATCTCTTATAATCAGAGAGATGCAAATCAAAACAACTCTGAGGTATCACCTCACACCTAGCAGATTGGCTAACATAACAGCAAAGGAAAGTAATGAATGCTGGAGGGGATGTGGCAAAATAGGGACATTAATTCATTGCTGGTGGAGCTGTGAACTGATCCAACCATTCTGGAGGGCAATTTGGAACTATGCCCAAAGGGTGCTAAAAGAATATCTACCCTTTGACCCAGCCATAGCACTGCTGGGTCTGTACCCCAAAGAGATAATGGACACAAAGACTTGTACAAAAATATTCATAGCCGCGCTCTTTGTGGTGGCCCAAAATTGGAAAACGAGGGGATGCCCATCAATTGGGGAATGGCTGAACAAACTGTGGTATATGTTGGTGATGGAGTACTATTGTGCTAAAAGGAATAATAAAGTGGAGAAGTTCCATGGAGACTGGAACAACCTCCAGGAAGTGATGCAGAGCGAGAGGAGCAGAACCAGGAGAACATTGTACACAGAGACAAACACACTGTGGTATCATCGAACGTAATGGACTTCTCCATTGGTGGTGGTGTAATGTCCCTGAACAACTTGCAGGGACCCAGGAGAAAAAAACACCATTCATAAGCAAAGGATAAACTATGGGAGTGGAAACACCGAGAAAAAGCAACTGCCTGAATACAGAGGTTGAGGGGACATGACAGAGGATAGACTCTAAATGAACACTCTAATGCAAATACTATCAACAAAGCAATGGGTTCAAATCAAGAAAACATCTAATGCCCAGTGGACTTACGCGTCGGCTATGGGGGGGGGGGGGGGGGGAGGAAAAGAAAATGATCTATGTCTTTAACGAATAATGCTTGGAAATGATCAAATAAAATATATTAAAAAAAAAACAAAAAACAAAAAAAACAAAAAAAAAGAAATTACAAGTAAGAGGATTTCAGAAAAACCTGGAAAGACTTGAATGAACTGATACAGAGTGTAGTAATCAGAACCAACAGAACATTGTACACTGTAGCAGCAATACTGAACAATATTCAATTGTGAATGCCTTAACTATTCTCAGCAATACGATAATTTAAGACAATTCCAAAGTACTCATGACTCAAAATGCCATCCCCTTCCAGAAAAGAACCAATAGGTCTGAATGCAGGTTGAAGCATACTATTTTTCTTTTTTTTTCTTCATGGGTTTTTGGTTTTGTTTATATGTGTCTTCTTCCTCAACATGACCAATAGGGAATTTTTAAAAATTGTTCCTTCTAATATTCTGATTTAGAAAGAGAAAGGAAAGCTGGAAAAGTGAACTCATTCACTTAGACAAGATTTGCAGCCATGCCTGGCAATTAGGGGGAAAAAGCCCAAAATAACCATC
The DNA here is from genome assembly GCF_027887165.1 of Monodelphis domestica. Lineage (NCBI taxonomy): Eukaryota > Metazoa > Chordata > Mammalia > Didelphimorphia > Didelphidae > Monodelphis > Monodelphis domestica. The sequence continues at coordinate 82,195,361 of NC_077230.1, forward strand.
TGATAATGATATTATCATTTGCAGATCTGACCTCAAATCTACAAAACAGTCAACAATATAGGATGCAGTCTCAGAATTAAAGGGGAATGTTTTTATCATGTTATGAGATCTTATAGATGAGATGGGATGGGATACACATTTGCACCTTTTAAGTTTGTCCTAAAGAAATTATCCCTAAGATATTGACAGTGGCCTCAAAATCTGAACTAGGACCTGAGAAATGATGCATGGGTATTATTCCTCATTGTTGTACTCTTAAAAACAATGGTTGAAAAATTAGTGAGGATTTTTTTTTTACTAAGGTGACCAGAATTATAAACAGAAGTCATTTCACCAAACCCCAAACTTAGACAAACCTTATCTCATTAGGGATCTCTTCCTCCTCTTCCTCTTTATTTCTGCTTCTCCAGTAAAAGAATGCCACAAGCATCAAAATAAGACAAAGGATGACAACAATTGCAGCACTACTAACAACTCCAGCAATGACACCAATACTCCTGGGCTGGGCTGTGACATGTATTGAAAAGATAAAGAACAACAGGTTGGCCCAACATTACATAAACATGAAATGCTACCAAAAAAAAAAGTATCTAACACTTAGTATGCACAATTGCCCACGCAGTTTAATTCATACATAATAGAACTTCAATTATCTGGCATCTCCATTAACAAAGTGTATTTAAGGGGAAGCTAGGTAGCACAGGCTTGGAGTCTGAAGGACCTGGGTTCAAATCTGACCTTCCTGGCTATGTGGCCCTGGGCAAGTCACTGAACTCTAATTGCCTAGCCCCTGTCACTCTTCTGTTTCAGAACTGAAACTAAGATGGAGGGGGTGGGTTTAAAAAAAAAATCTAGGATTGTTATTCTACTTTTATGAAAGACACTTTTATGAATGATATGATAATTTATATCATGGATTTTTACCCCCCCAAAAAAGCAATTCCTAGGATTTGTCACAAGGTCAGCATAAATCATAAATTCAATCTAGTTTTCTACATTTTTTGCATTTATAGTGGTTGAATGAAAATTTATCATCATAATGTGACTTCTAAGCCAGTGTGGCATGTGGAAAGAGCCAGTCTCAGAGTCAGAAAGACCTGAGATCAAGCCCTACTTCTGACAAATCCTGTCTTTGTGACCTGAGGCAAATCACTAAACCTCTTAGCACCCCAGGCAACTCCCTAACCTACAAGTTGCAAGGAAGATGCTAAATTGCCCTTACCCCTCCCTACTCCTCTCCTCTCTGGCCTTTCTTATTCAGCCCTTGGTGCAAGGTCACCAGAACTGATCTCACATGGAACTGATGAGATAGGAGTCATCAATTCAGTTCTTTATATTGATATAGAGAACTACCAGGCCTTACCACCTGCCCTGACTCTATGTCCTCCAGGCCTCAGAAGTGCCAGCTGACCTACTAATGTAATGGAAGGATCCCTAAGCATTGCCATCTACAACGCATGTGAACTTTATCTCATATGCCATTGCTCATAATTAGAGTGTGAGCTCCTTGAGAGCAAAGCCTGTCTCTTTTTTATTAGTAGTATCCCAATTCAGTAAAATAATTTTTTGGTAAATTAATTGGGATGGCATTGAATAAGTAGATTAGTGTAGGTAGTGTTATCATTTTAATTACATTGGCTCTCCCCAACCATGAACTAAATGAGAGAAATTTTCAAAGGTAATTGGCAAAAAAAGTATATTAACATAGAAAAAGGGGTTTTCTCCCTAAACCTTAAGTAATCATTTATTCACTAATTCCATTAGATTGTGAGCTCATTGAAGGCAGGGGTTCTCTTTTGCCTCTTTTTGTATCCCCAAAAGCTTAGCATAGTGCCTTGCAGAGTAGGCGATTAATAAATATGTATTGTATATGTAACTCTGTACAATAAATATTGACTAATCAGAATACCCCATTTCTCAAGATCCCTGATTGGATCCATGCTAACACTGGCCTTGGATAGACTCACGTGAAATGACCTGAAGATCCAAAAGACAAGTGCTGGTCCCAATGGCATTAGAAGCCACACACTGGTATAAGCCAGAAGAAACAGAGCTGATATTACGGAGGGTGACTGTTCCATGGATTTGGTCTGTATGGATAGTAACAAAAAGAGTATTTAGGAGTTGAAAAGAGAAGGTGATTTTTTAAAACAGCTTTGATGATTATTTCTAGCCAACAAAAATCAAATTGAATGTGGAAAACATTTATTATGCACAAAGGCTAGGAATTCAAAGATAAAAATGAAACAGGCTCTCCCCTTAAGGAGTTTATGTTCCATTGGAGAGATGCATCATATAAACAAAGTATTAAGTGTTAATGAACATACAGAGTTGAGAAAAAGTTGTTTCAAAATTTCATTCATGAAAGGCTTCATATAGGTGGCAGTACCCTAACTAAGAAGGATTCTACTAAGTGAAAAAAGGAGTTGATTTAAGGCAGAAGAGATCAATTGTGGCATGTCATATAGCCCAACTTCATCTTTCACATCCATCCCTTTCAATCCACTTACATGGCTTCTACCCAAGTTCAGATCCTTAGCCCCTTTCCCCTGAACTGCTACAACGGCCTCTTAATTGGCTTCCCTGCATCAAGACTATCCCCATTCCCATCCATACTCTACATGCCTAAGATAATATTTCTAAAGTGTAGGTCTGACCATGTCATTCAAGAAATCAAGAAATCCTAGTGACTTCTAATCACATTTTGGGTTCATTATAAAATCCTGGGGTTGGCATTTTAAGCTCTTCTTCTAACCTGGCCCCAGCCAACTTTTCCAACTTCCTTAAACATACTCTATGATCTAGACATACTGTTCTCCTTGCATTTCCTCATGTCATCCACCATCCCATTGCCTTTCTCTTTGTCTTTGCTGTGATTGTCCATTTAGCCTCTAGAATGCTCTCCCTTCTCATTTCCATTTCTTGGAATTCTTAGGTTCTTTTAAGATTCATGTGAAGTACCACTTTCTGTATCAAATTTTTCTCAGTTCTCCTTAGTTTCTTGTGCCTCCCCCTCCAATATTACCTCATCTCTGTTTTAGGATGAAATATAAATTCCTCTGTTTGGATTTTAACGTCCATCACAACTTGAATCTGGCCTATCTTTCTACCTAATTATATATTACTCTCTTTGTAATCTACACTCCTGATAAATTGTTCTTTCTGTTCCTGACCCAGAGAATTCCATTCCTCACCATCATGCCTTTGCACTGGCTGAAATATACTCCACCTTACCCTCTCTCCCACAAAATCTCTCTTCCTTCAAGACTCAGATCAAGCATCACCTTCTGCATAATTCTCCCAGCTGTTACTTATTACATTTACTTTTATGTATTAGCACACATTGTCTCTCCTGATTGAAAGCAAGCTCCTTAGGAGCAGGATTCCCTTCATTTTTGTCTCTGCATTCTCAGTGCCTAGCATAATTTCTGCTATACCACAGATTCTCAATAAATTCTTCTTGACTGATTTGACTAAAATGTTAATTTTATAAGAATATGAAAGAAGACAGGAAATGCAGGCAAGCAATGGAGAATGGCTTTAAATGCCAGGTTGGGGACTTTATATTTCATCCTACAAGCAAAAGTGAGCCACCGAGGATTTCTGAGTAGGAGTAAGACTATTAAGATAATTTAGGAAACAAACTGGAGATGGAAATGTGAGGGAGCATAAGATAATGTCTTAAAGGGGTTTATGAGTTACACTTTCCTTCTTTTTCAGTTGAATTTTTGGAAAATGAAAGTCAGACTAATGCAAATATCATTAGAAAACACCTGTAATGAAGTTTTGAAGGGTGCTATAGCAAAAATAAACTGTCTTAAGGTCTGATAAATAATCCCATCTAAGACATTCAACTTTTGCCTGAGGACTTTTAGACCTCCTCATTACATTTTAAGGGACTGAATTCCACTCTTTAACTGCTCCAATTGTTAGAAACCTTTTCCTTACCATCAAGTCAAAATCTGTATATAATTTCCACTCATTGCTCCTAGTTTTGCTCTCTATGGGCAAACAGGGTTAGTGAACTTCTGTTCTCCAAAAAAAGCAATGGAGACTATGTATTGTCTAGCAGTATCTCAAACCACCATTATGTACATCAACTTCATACTTTCCTCTCCCTCTCACCCTCTTCTCAATTTTTAAAAGGTTAACACAGACATTTCTGTAATTGATTTTCTTAAGCCACAATAAAGAGCTCTATACTTATTACTATCAAATCCCATATCGTTAGATTTGACCCATCATTCCATTTACTTTAAATCCTCGTGCTCCCTATTCTATCATCTAGTAGATTAGACATCCTTCCTTCACTTCATGTCCTTCACAAATTTGGTAAGCAGACCATCTATTCCTTCATCCAAGCCATAGATGGAAAAAATGCTGAACAGGACCAAGGACAGAACCTTGAGACATTCTGTTAGAACCTTCCTTCTAAGATGTCTTTGGATCTAGTCATTAAACTACATTTAAATCCACTTATATACTGTAATCTAGTCCACATTTTTCCACCATGTCAATAGGGATGTTTTGTAATACTCTGTCATACACAGAAATCAGCATGGTACAGGGCAAGAGCACAGACCCTAGAGTCATAAATGGGTTCAAATCCCTCTTTTGACACATCATTTGTATGAACTTGAATTAGTCACTTAAGCCAAATGGTCTCAGTTTCCTCATCTTTTAAAAAAAATAAAAAGATAGAGTTGTACTACATGACTTCTGGGGTCCCTTTTAGTTATTTATCTATGGTCTTATGATTTGCTGAAACCTAGGTATGCTATATCGATGGTATCTATGAAATTAATCACTACAGTAATATAGTAAAAAGAAGGAGAAGGGGAAAAGGACTTAAATCCAAAAATACAAAGGGGAAAATTGGTATTTCATAAGTAAAACATCTGCTGGTTTCTATGCAAGAAAAATAATGTAAATTACACATTTCAGTTACTATTGAGTTATATAGGGAATGAGCTGAATTAATTACAACCAATTTCATCTGAGACATATCTGTGAAAACTAATATTCTAAAATTCAGGATGTTACTCTCTACTCCAATACTACTATTATAGTACTGATGTTTCAATAATGTAACATTTCTGCAAATCATCACTATTTGCATAGTTGTCTCCCCAGGAACTGTAATGAAAATAATTTCTTTATACTAATAATCACTTATCCAGAGGTCAAAGTTTCAGCAAACTCAATTGTCTGAAGAAGCTACAAATCTTGAAGTTAATGGGGGGGAAATCAAGAATGAGCACTGATGAAAATAGAACGCACAAAACCCCAGCATTTTATGCCTAAGAAAGAAGTGTAGTCATGTTCTCTTATTTCAATGGATCTTAAATCTCATCCATGTTCTTCCAATGGTGCAGACTGTCACACACCTACACCTGCTCATCTTCTGAAACTTTTCCGTGTCTAGTTAAGTCAAGTGATTAATAAGTATTTATTAAGTGCCTAAGCCCTAAAGATACAAATATAAGCAAAAAGAAAAATAGTTCTTGCCCTTAAGGAGCTTACATTGTAATGGGAGAAGAAAATATATAAAAGGGAGCTGAAAATACATGCATTGTTTCCAAATCCAAAGAGTCAAGAAAGGAATGAAGGATGGCCACTAATCTAGGAACCTTCTCCTACATGTCTTGTCATCTTGTGGATATCAATGGATGGAAGAACAAAACATTCATCAGTTTTCCTTCATTTTTTTCCTGTAACTAGAGTCAAATTTTTTGATGATATCCTTTATATTTATTCTCATACAATTTTTGATTGGCAGTATCTTACAACCTATTCATTTCCCTCTCCACTACTCTTTGAGTAATCCACAGTTTTAATCCTCTGGAGATCATGGTATTCAATGATTTAAAACTATACAGCAACAGTAGGAGAATGTTCTGATGGAGTTCACTATTCATCCATAGTTTTTATCTAACATATGAAAATTCATAATTCATGAAAAAAACTTTTCCCCATTCAAAGTAATTTTACATACAAGCCTAAGACTTGGTTATCAAGAATTCCCTGGAAACCTTCAGTTCTATCCTGAACTAAAATTGGAAGGTGGGAGACAAAAAGGAGAGGCTATAGATAGCAGATTGGAAGGGAAGTGTGTACTGAATGTAACAAACAAAGGTAGACATGGGAGAAACTAAATAAACACAAAGCAAGATAACAAAGCAGTGAGGGAATTCAAGGAAAGGGCAAACTAAGTACTAAATATCTCCAAAGATCCTTGAGAATATCTATAATGATGACCCTGAGTCATCAAGAAAAGGTTAAATTGTGTTTAATATTCTTTATTGACTAAAGGGAGGGAAAAGGTAAAGTTTAGACATCTAAAAGGTTAGGCTTTGATTAGATTGCAAATTCATTTACCCAGAATGCCCCATTCTCCAAGAACACCTGATAAATAAGGCCTCTCTGGACATCGGAAACATTGGTTGGATGATGCATTTTCTGGTGGTTTCCCTGTTCTCCCGTGGACAATGTTTTTGTTTTCTTATTGTTAATAGCCTTTTTAGATAGTAGTGTTAGGACCCAAGAGTGATACTCTACTGCTCTTTCCTCTGTAGCATGCTATAACCTACATAATTCAGGCCCCTTTGATTTCTATCAGAATGGATCCTTATGCTGGCATTCCAACTCACAAATAAGTAATATTTTAGAAGTTTCTTTCTAAAGCAATTGTTTACAACTGGGAATGTATTTTCAAATAGAAATAATGACATAACAAATTTCCATTGATTAGTGAAAGAATAAACAGATTGGGTTACATAACCAGAATGGAATGGAATATTATTGTGCCTTAAGCAATGATGACTATGAAGAATACAATGAAGGATGAGAAGATATATAATTTAGTGCAGAGTGGAATTAGCAGAACCAAGAAAAGAATAAAAATGATAACTAAAATAACATAAATTAGAAAAGCAGAAATCCCATGAAATTGATTGCTGTGTATATATAATGATAAAGTTTGGCCTTGAAGAAGAAATAAGAAAATACACTTCTCTTGGTTCTTCACAGAAGTAGGAGGCTATGAGAATGAAACAATTGATTGGTTTTGCTGAATTACATTTTTCTCTTTCTTTTTGTTTTTTGTAAGAAGGGAATGCCCTCTGGGTAGAGGAAAGAGAGAAATCTTGGAAATTAAGGCGAAATCAAAATAAAACATTTTAACTCAAAAATAATGTTATAAGTAATGGCTAAATTTCTAGGATTATCTTCAAAATTTTATTGAATATGTAATTCTATTGAAATACTGAAAATGTTCCTTAAAATGACAGGACACAATGCCAATGCAATTCATCTAAAAAGTAGAACAATTATTCCAAACAAGAACTCTTTTTTTTTTTTTAATGTGGAGGCTTAACAAAAGCAAATTTTGAGGAGATGGTTTAGAAAGAGGAGGCAAGTGTAATAGACTCTGTAGATATTCTGAAGGAATACTTCCAAGGATTTAAATACTGCCCTATTGGTTCTGTAAGTCTAATTTCATGCTAAAAATTAGGGATTCCCTTCTCCATGAAGCAGAAATATCACTAGCACTGTTTTTATACTTATTACCACAATTGAAGTTTTCTTTTTGACTCACAAATGGAATGAAGAGCTTCCCAAGGTAACCTGGCAAGAGTCTGAAGGCCAAGGAAGGGTAAAGGAAGTTTACAATGATGTATTAATGGATTCAGAAGAAACACTGTCCAGGTTACAATTTTCTAAACTATAACGATGAAGGAAGAAAACAGTGGACAAGATTCTCTTGGAGAGGAAGAAAGGAGGTGGTGGGGGACAAGATATTGAGAAAGAGGGTCTCCTCAGGCCACCAGGTGGCACCATTGGCCCAAGACAACTTGGTTGCTACAGGAAGCAGCTTTGAAAGTGGTTGCACCTGGGTGAAAAGCAGGCTAAGTATCCTTAATTCAGAGAATGCCTAAAAATATTTCTTGGAAAACATTATGATAGCAATACAAATTTAAACAGAAGAAAGGCTCTTACCAAACATTTTTGTCTTATTTCACTCCGAGTTCCATTGACATATTCTAGCTAAAATGAACTCAATCACCAATCTTAAATTTCATTTTGTCTTCACCATCTCTACACTTTGGCATACACTGAACAGAGAAGGGACTGGACTATCCTCTGCCTCTTCCATCTACTGAAATGTTTCCCATCCTTCAAGGTCTGGCTTAATAGCCACCTGCTCCATGATCCACCCAAGTTACCTCAAATTAAAAGTGATTTATTCCTCCCTCGAATCTCTCCTACCACATCTTTATATTTCTTTTAGTGTTGGCAAATTATAAACTATTTTTTCATTATTTTGTGCCCAGGTGTTAGCTCTTCCCTTGGACTCTAAACTCCTTGAGGATAGATTCTGTCATTTCCTCTTTATCTCCTCCTTAGTTTGGAAGTAGGGGGTTGATATGTGTTTGAAATTAAACATTACAGTGAATCTTTAGCTACATGGAAAGCAAATCTGGATAACTTAGGGTGGACTCTTACCTAAACCTAATCCCCAGGTACTCTAAATGGAAATGGCTAATTCAACAACCCAGGTGGGTCACCAATTTCCACTTCCTTTTTTGCTATGTCAGCTTAATCTGAGTTTTCTACACTAAACATTCTGTATATCCAGGAAGATGCAACACTCAGGACTGCTAAATCTTCTCTTCTCAAAGTGGCAGATTCTATCCATAACTCTGGTAAATTCTTGTTTACTTCCATTCCATTAATGAACCGCACCTTTTCCCCTAAAATGTCAAATTAAAGTTTCCAGGTTTGACAGAAGAACAGCAGCTACTCTATCCATTTTCACATCAATTTTACTAAATACCAGAGCCTCCCCTTTTAAAATTTCTTTGCCAGGCTCTTTTTAATCCCAAAATTTTCTATTTCTGAACTAAAAGACCTTCAGGAGCAGGGACCTATGTCTCATCTAAATGTTGTATCATCCCCACCCCACTCCAGAGCCAGTACAATGCAGGTGCCTGATATTTGTCTTCTGCATTTCCCATACTCTTGTCTAATACAAATTTGTGTTGAGAGAGGTTTAACCCACCCCTTGGCATGTTTCTCAAATAACAAAAGCCCAGTTTTAAACTTTCATTTCCATGGAAGGAGAAAATTGGAAGTTATTACAGTTGTCATCCTCATGCCCCTAGAAAGCAGATCAACATTGTAATTATGGGTCATAAAGCATCAGAGACACCAAAGAATATAGATGATAATTTCATAAATCAGGCACATGCAGAGAGGAAATGACTACAGTTCTGTTAGCATAAAAGGTTAAGCATATACAAAACAACAATAAAAGCAGCATCCCTGGAAATTCTTAATACAATGTTATTTTTCTAAAACTACATGGCAAAACCAATGGCAACTCAAGTTTTTTAGGATAAACTTGGTAACATTTATAATTATAGCAACAATACAGAGCTGTGTCTCCAAATACAGTGACCCTCACCTATCACAAGAGTTACATTCCAGAGTCTCCCACCAATAGGTGAAAATCAGCAAAGTAGCAGGAGAGCAAACAGACCTAAAGTCACTGAGCCAATCAGTGCCCAGAATACAGAACACAGTGCTATGGTTGGTCACCTCTGTACTAGCCATAGTGGTGTACTGCATTTCTATTGTGTATAGTATGGCATTTATCTGCAAAATCCCGCAACATAGTGAGAACTCCCCAACATAGAATTAGATTTTTTTAAAGCTAGAATACAGTGAAGCCATGATAAATGAACTGCAATATAAGGAGGAAAGATTGTACCTTGTGTAGCAGATGGAGGTAGCCTGGGGATATTATCCAACTTTTCCCAGAGATATGTTGGCCGCGGAATGCCTTCTTCCGAACTACAGATCAGTATGACATCACTACCTATGTCCTGGGATCCTTGAATGCGACAGAGTGGGACAGAAGGGGGCACTGCAAAAGGAAAAGGAAATTATATTTATAGCAGCTCTCTGTGCTGGCAACAAGGAACTAGAAATTCAGAGGATATCCATCAAGTGGAGAATGGCTAAACAAATTGTGGTATATGACTATGATGGACTACTGCTGCAGCATAAGAAATGACAAGGAGTCTTTTTTATTTTAATTTGGAAAGAACTACATGGGCTAATGAATAGCAAAATGAGTAGAACAGAGGGAACATTATAGACAGATACAGATTCAATACTTGAAGAATAAATTGTGAATGCTACCTCCAGAGAATGAATTCAAAAATGGAAACATGAAAGACATAATTTGTAAAGACATATTTGTCTCCTGGATGAGGTTTTCTATGATGTGGGGAGAGGTGGGAGGGGAGAGGATGAAATACTTGCAAATAAATTCTACTAATAAAAAATGGAAAAATTATATTAAGTACTCTCTAATTCATACCAAGTGATAACCTGTGAATAATCTTCTAATTAAGAATATGCACTAAGCTTCACATTAGCATTCCCAGATCCCAAATCATGGCAATGATCACCTTCCAGGAAAGACTGGCTTACAAGATTATAAAACCAAAAGACGTAGAGCAGGAAGAAATCTCAGAAGCCTGTTAGACTAACCCCTTATCTTACAGATCAACATATGTCACTGAGGTCCAAGGAAGTTAAATTAAGCAACGAGAGTCTAGAATCAGGAAGACCCGAGTTCAAATCTAGCCTTAGACATTTACTAATTGTGTGATCCTAGACAGTCAATTAACTGCCATTTGCCTCAGTTTCTTCATCTGTAAAATGGGGACAAATAACAGTACACACCTTCGAGGGATGTTGTGAGGATCAAATGAGAAAATATTTATAAAGTACTTAGCACAATGCCTGACACATAGCAAGTGCTACAGAAATTTCTGACATCATCATCATCATTACTGTTATGTGACTTACCCAAGATCACATTGGAAGAAAGCATCAGAGGTGGGATTTGAATCTAGCTCCTCAGACTCTTCTTAATGATCTTTCCAAAGCACTAAGATGTCTCCTTGTGATACTTTCAAAATTAACCCTTCTTACAAGGGACTGTGAAGTGGATTTGCTTTGTAATTCATTCTTCTAAGTTTAGTTAATAGTACTATAGTTAAAGCAATGTGTACTTACAAACTATCAACAACATGCTAGGCATTTTATGAACATTAAGACAAAAAATTTAGGTTTTAGGTTTTCGATCTAAATGAATTAATAAACTACAATGACACAAAGGGAAACAAAAGAGAATATTTATAAAGGAAGTTAAGAAACAACAACCATGGAATCGGATTATTAGAATTATTTCCCAAATCAGAGAGAGCATGGCAAAACTGCTTGAAGTCCAATTCAGGGTCACATAGCTCTTTTGGCTTTCCAACAACTTGTGTTGCCTCTACTTTCAAACACAAAACATTCCCCTAACCTTCATCTCCCACATGTGTGTCCTTGGACTCATGGAAAATGAAGAATGTGTGCTGATAACTGGGCACAACTCAATACAACCAATGGGAGAACAGCTTCAAGTACATGTGTGTGCACTCCTAAACCACCTTAATAGATGGAGACAAGCACATAGCTACCTAAGAACTGCCACATTTTCTATGAGTTTACTTCCTCATTCATTTCCATATTTCTTTTTCTATTTCAACCATTACTCGGGTATCAGCTATAAGGCAAAAGAGTGGTAAAAACTAGGCAATTGGAGTTAAGTAAATTGCCCAGGGTCACGCATCTAGGAAGTGTCTGAAGCTACATTTGAACTCAAAACCTCCCATCTCCAAGACTGGCTTTCTATCTACTAAGCCACCCAGCTGCCCCATTTCCATGTTTCCTAAAAATGAAAGAAGAAGGACACTAATATCTGGCTGGTGGAGTTCTAAATTGGTCCAACCATCCCAGAGGGCAATTTGGAATTATGCACAAAGGGCTTTAAAAAATGTCTGCCCTTTGATCCAGCCATATCACTACTGACTTTTTGTAACCCAAAGAGATAATAAGGGGAAAGACTTGTACAAAAATATTTATAGCCCCAATCTTTGAGATGGTAAAAAACTGGAAAACGAGGGGGTGGGGTATCCATGGATTGGGGAATGGCTGAACAAATTGTGTATCTGATGGTGATGGAACACTACTATGCTGAAAGGAATAATGAACTGGAGGAATTCCATGTGAACTGGAATGACCTACAGGAATTGATGCAAAGCAAAAGGAGCAGAACCAAGATGTTCGCAGAGATTGAAACATTGTAGCACAATCGAACGTAATGGACTTTTCTACTAGCAGCAATGCAATGATCCAGAATGGTTCGATGGGAATATGATTAGGGTTTTGATGTTAAAAGATCACTCTACTCCAAATATGAACAACATGGAAATAGATTTTGAACAATGATACATGTATAATCTAGCAGAACTGCTTGTCAATTTTGGGAGGGGAGAGGAAAAAAGGAGGGAATCATGAATCATGTAACCAGGGAAAAAATTCTAAATAAAAATAATTTAAGTGAAAGAAAGAACAATGGGAAGCTAGGCTGAGGAGGAAGAGGATTAGGCATGATCTGAGTGATAGGATCAATGACATGATTTTAAAGCATGGTATTAAGTGTTCTTTTGAAAATGTGCAAAATGGTCCATTTCATAATATAATCAGGTTTTTGCGTTAATTTGGGGAAAAACAAACCCTCATAATTCTACTTAAAGATTGAGGGGGAAGCTGCATAGGGTAAAGGAAAGAGCACTGGATTTTGAAGTCAGAGAACCTGGGTTTGAATCTTGAGCTTAGTAAGTATTACTATCTCTATGGTTTGGGGAAAGTCACCTCATTTCCTGACAATCCATCTTCCTCATTTGTAAAATGAGGGATGGGGGCAAGGAACATGAATAGGCCATTTTCAGATAAAGAAATCAAAATTATTAATAAGTACATGAAAAAGTATCCTAAATATCTTATAATTAAAGAAATGCAAATCAAAACAACTCTGAGGTATCACCTCACACATAGCAGATTGGCTAACATGATAGCAAAGGAAAGTAATGAATGTTGGAGGGAATATGGCAAAATTAGGACATTAACACATTGCTGGTGGAGTTGTGAATTGATCCAACCATTCTGGAGAGCAATTTGTAACTATGCCCAAACAGAGCTAAAAGACTGCCTGTCCTTTGATCCAGACATACCACTGCTGGGTTTATACCCCAAAGAGATAACAAGGGAAAAGACTTGTACAAAAATATTTATAACCGCGCACTTTGTGGTAGCAAAAAATTGGAAAATGAGGGGATGCCCATCAATTGGGGAATGGCTGAACAAATTGTGGTATATGTTGGTGATGGAATACTATTGTGCTCAAAGGAATAATAATGTGGAGGAATTCCATGTGAACTGGAACAACCTCCAGGAATGGATGAAGAGTGAAAGGAACAAACCAGGAGAACAATGTAAACAGAGACTGATACACTGTGGCACAACAGTAGCAATGCAATGATCCAGAACAATTCCGAGGGACTTATGAGAAAGAATGCTATTCACATCCATAGGAAGAACTGTGGGAGTAGAAACACAGAAGAAAAACAACTGCTTGATTACATGGGTTGATGGGGATATGATTGGGGATACAGACTCTAAATGATCACCCTAGTGCAAATATCAATAATATGAAAATAGGTCTTGATCAATGACATATATAAAACCCAGTGGAATTGCGTGTCAGCTATGGAAGGGAACTGGGAGGAGGGAAGGGAAAGAACATGAATCTTGTAACCATGGAAAAATAGTCTAAATTAAGTAATTAAATAAAAATTTCCAAATTTAAATGAATGAATGAATAAATAAATAAATAAACAAACAAATAAATGAATGAATGAATGAATGAATGAATGAATGAATGAATGAATGAATAAACAAATAAATAAATAAAATGAGGGGTGGGACTGGAACAAATAACCTCTCAGGTACCTAGGATCCTACTCTATTCCAACTCTACTCTATATTCCAATTTGCAAAGACAGGGGACAGGTCATATGCTAAGTAGGAAGGAAAGGATCTAGCAATGAAATAGTACTTACTGACTTAAAGAAATCATAAGTATCGAGATCCCAGTTTAGTGAAGTCACTCAAGAGTAGAAGAGAAAGGGGGAGGATTGGGAAGAATGTAGATTAGGGGGAATGGGAAATGACTAGTCAGCAAACAGACAGATTAATTAAGTTAATAAGAGCAAGGAATTTACTAGGGGCTCTCTACTCTTTGTATCACTATTCCTTATTTAGGATTGCTTTACCGTCTATAGAGCACCTTCCACTATATTACCTTAATTGGTCTCTTTTGATCCTTACAACCACCCTATAAGCCAAAAGGCAGGTGTCCCTCACTGCCTTCTGTCTCTACAGGTGGAGAGTATCCTACAAGAATTTTCATAATCTCACCAAGTCCCAGGTGGCTCTCCCTCCTATAATCTTCCCTTCCTAAACCCCAATATCACCCAGCCAGACCTATTCAATAATAATTATCATGGGACAATGTTTATATTGATTTCATTATATTGATTTATTTTGATTTCAGAGAAACCAAAAAATTAAAAAATGCTTTCAGGAGAATTACCCTAGTAATGATATTCCCTTTCTTTCTGTGGCTAAAACCTACTATGGCCAGTGGTAAGAGGTAGCTGTAATCCTAGGGAAAGACTTCTCCTTTGGTAGTGATATTTAATAAAAGGTCCCTCCCTGTACTCCTTACTTCCTCACCAGGATCTTACTTCCTGCCTGGTCTTCATCAGAAAAGTCAACTTTGATCTAGGAAGAACACAACTAACTAAGTGAGAAATTTCATAAAGGACTTAGGAAACACAATGGTAGAAAATACAGATGTATGGAAACATGAGGTAAAAGCCCCAGAGATGAGAGAAGAACAGACAGAAACCATATAATAGGGTAATCAAAGGAACCAATATTCAGGAACAACAGCTAGACCAGGTCAGAATCTCATATGCAATGGCAAAATAACTTGACCTCCCCCATTTTAAACCCACCTAAAACAGTAAGTCCAGTGACCCCAATATTCCTTCCACCTGTGTCTGGGCGGTTATTGACCAAGCACTGGTATGTGCCTGTATCCATCAGTTGGGTGTTATTGATGAAGATTGAAACATTCGTGGCTGGCATTGTGCCTGTAAATCCTACTCTACCATGGAAGCGTGGGGCACCATCAGACATCTGTCCAGCCTGATACAAAATGACCTGCAATAAAAAAGAGAAAAAAAATTAAATCTACAATTGAACCTTCTCCTGGACTATGACAGAAGCTACTTAGGTGACTGTAGGTATTAACTCTTTTGTGTCGGATCACCCAGCAACAATCATATATCCTGGTATTTGGTCCCTCTAGGCCAGTGATCCTAGAACTTCTTGGTCTCAAGATCCCTTTGCCCTCTTAAAAATTGACTTTGGACAAAATCAATGTAGAAATTTGTTTTGCTTGACTACATATGAATTGACTGCATATATTTGTATTATTCTTTCTTTTTAACTTCAGAGAAGATGAAGTGGGAGGAAGAGAGGGCAAATTTTTATTGATTAAGAAAATCTAATTTCGACTGGAACAACCTCCAGGAAGTGATGCAGAGCGAGAGGAGCAGAACCAGGAGAACATTGTACACAGAGACTAATACA
This sequence comes from Monodelphis domestica, assembly GCF_027887165.1. Classification (NCBI taxonomy): domain Eukaryota; kingdom Metazoa; phylum Chordata; class Mammalia; order Didelphimorphia; family Didelphidae; genus Monodelphis; species Monodelphis domestica. The sequence continues at coordinate 82,210,985 of NC_077230.1, forward strand.
CTGTGGTATAATCAAACGTAATGGACTTCTCCATTAGTGGCGGTATAATGTCCCTGAACAACTTGCAGGGATCCAGGAGAAAAAAACACCATTCATAAGCAAAGGATAAACTATGGGAGTGGAAACACCGAGAAAAAGCAACTGCCTGAATACAGAGGTTGAGGGGACATGACAGAGGATAGACTCTAAATGAACACTCTAATGCAAATACTATCAACAAAGCAATGGGTTCAAATCAAGAAAACATCTAATGCCCAGTGGACTTACGCGTCGGCTATGGGGGGTGGGGGGGGGAGGAAAAGAAAATGATCTATGTCTTTAACGAATAATGCTTGGAAATGATCAAATAAAATATATTAAAAAAAAAAGAAAATCTAATTTCAAAAAATATTTGAGGAATCCAATTCCATTATATGGAATATGCATATATCAAACTTTTCTGCACTAGAAGTTAGAACTTAAATTTTTAAAAATATATATTTATAAATTTAACAGTAAGATGTTAAATCTATTATCTATTAACATAACTCATAATTTTATGAAAATAGCTTCATTTTCTAAAGTGAGAAGAGTGCACTGTTTTATATATTTTAGCATATCTAATGTGTGACTTAATAGAAGACAATTGGATTTTCATTTCTGTTATTACATTCATTTTTGTTTCTGTACATATATTTTTAAGTATATGAAGAAACTAGTCTCAAACAGATATATAGTTAGAAAAGGGAAGCATATTTTTTCCTCTTACCTTCAATTTTATTGATTTTTCATTTGATTTTTAGGATTTCAAATTAGTCTTTTTTGTTGGTATTTACCAATTACATGTAATAATAAATTTCCACCTAATTTTTACAAAGTTATATGATCCCAATTGTCTCCCTTACCTCCCCCTACAAGGGAGGAGTATTTTAATATGTTAATAATGTTTCATTATTGTTATGAGGTTTTGACTTCAATTGATCCCTTGAAAGGGTTTTGGGGATTCCCAAAGCCCTCAGACCATACTTCTGTGAATCACTACTCAAGGCCCTAGACATTCATCTGTCAAATGGAGATGATAACTTTCTTCTGACAGTTCCACAAGAATAGAAATAATAACCATGAATATAGTTAAATATAACCTTGAATAGTTTCTAAAAATTGTCATTAAAAATATTTTTCAAAGCTTGAAAAATCAACCTTTCCCATAATTGCTGCATCACAGAATTATAATTTTAGTTAGAATTTTGAATGCTGACTAATATCCACATCAAGGGAGAATAATTAATAAATTTATTATTTTCTCTTTATAATTTTATTACCAAAAATAACTGTTCCTATAACAGGTCTTTAATAAATGACAGTCATTTATACTTTATAAGCATGTCTGAATTTCATAGCACAAAGACAGGCTCATCAAATACTTTCATGTGCTAACACAACTGAGTGAGATAAAAGAGTATTATCTTTAAGTACAGAATTGTATATAAAAGCACAATTTATTAATTTGCTAATTTTTTCACAGCAATGAACATTAACCAGTGTTAGATCTTTAGCTAAAAATAGATATAACTGGCAGTAATGAGCATTAGTAACCTGAGCAAGTAAAATACTAATTTAGTGAGTCATAGTTTCAATTTTTACTTGCATAAACCTTTTTTTTAAAGACTGTCATTTCTTTCTAACCATAATTCTAGCTAATTTTCTTGAGTGCTCTAATGTACTTCTGAGAACTTTGGATGAAATCTGTTAAATAAATTCAAGCAGTGTTATTATTACATTATTTCCTTATTATTAGTGTTATGACTAGAATTCTTCCACTAAAGTCTGACTCTGATACCACATTCTGGTTTAGGAATGATGCTGTTTTCTTGAAGGTCTATACCAGTGGAGAATAATCTCTGGCAAGGTCCCACAAAGCTGGACTAGCTTTGAATATAAGGCTGGCAAATAACTATAGATCTGTTGTCCAAAAACCAGTGTAGCCAAGGACAGAATGGCTTATTAAAGGGTAGGAAAACAAAACTTTTTCAGCAACACTTTTTCAGCCACAGCACAAATACCATGATAGGATTTCAATCCACATCAGTGGAAAATATGACCTATGGCAATAAAATCCGAAATTCCTAAGTATCACAGGAATAACTGACTAATGACAACGATTCCTTGAAAAAAATGTTAAAGTGATATAATATGGATTGGGGAAGAAAGTAGGGGAGTGTGGTTCAGGGAAAGAGGCAATTAGTTCCAAAGTAACAATGTTATAAATGGACAACCATTCAAACAACACTACAGTGATGTTACCATAACGTTCAGTGAAGTTTAGTTACAATGTATCAATAATTTTATTCAGGAGGAACATTAGATGGGGCTACATTATTTAGATACACCTGTGTTAAAATACAAGGGTGTCTTATTCATAAGTGTTTGCTGGCCCCATTTTTACTATATAGCATAGTTTCCTTCAGTGCTCATATTTCTTACTAATTTACAAAGATAGAAGCAGTAAAAACTTTAGTTAAAGGCCTTTTGCTCTCAGTTAATTTCCAAGTTGATATTCAGGAGAATGCGTCTATTTATTCTCTCATGTTCTCTCTGTCTCTATGTCTCGCTTTCTCTCTGTCTCTGTGTGTCTGTCTGTCTCACCAATTCGAATATTTTAGATATAAACAGTAAAAACTTCAGGAGGGAACTTTTACCTTTGGTTCATTTTTAAAGTTGATATTGAAGAAGGATGGGTCCACTCCTCTGGTACACACACACACACACACACACACACACACACACACACACACACACACAGGTCAGGGCTATTGGAACAGGAATTTCCATTTGTATCAAATTGGACTGTTTGCTAACTCTTAATAAGTACTTAACAGATAAGAGATGATCCAGATCAGAGAGAAATGTTATTACACAAAACAACAGTACCTGTTCAGGCTGGTTGGCATTGGAGAGTGGGATGACCATCCAAATAACATTAAGGTTAATTAGTGCAGCACTAGTGGTGAATGTACAAGGCAGTACTGCTGTCTGGCCCCGAGCTACTTGTATGCTTCCTGGGCTTTCCAAAACATCTAGAGATGATGCTATCCCTGCAAACAAAAAACACAAGAGTCAGGTGCTTGCTCACTCTTGCCAATTTCAAAAACAAATTCATTAACAATGCAATAGAGACAATGACAAAAGACAGACTAGACATTTTTGATTACATGAAAGTGAAAAGACTTTTATGCAAATTAAATATATATATATATATGATTAAAAAGGGAAGTGATAAACTGGAGAAGACATAGTATTTGCTACATATTAATAAGGGTTTGCTATCCAAGATATGTAGACAATGGAAAGAAATATTTAAGACCAAATGTTATTCCCCAATAGATTAAAGGTCAAAGGAAATGAACAAGCAGTTCTCAAAAGAAATATCACAAGCTATTAGCAGCCATATGCTATGAATTACTAATAACAGGAAAAATGTCAATCAAAACTACCCTGAGATTTCACCTCACACCTTCAGCTAACTGACAAAGATTTTTAAAAAAAGACAATAGTCACTGTTGAAGGAGTTATGGGAAGACAGGTACTTTCAAGTGCTGTGATGGTGGAACTTTTGATTAGTATAACCATTCTAAAAAGCAATTTGGAATCATACAAATAAAGTCATTAAAATGGCCACACCCTTTGATCCAGAGACCTCAGTGCTAGGCACGCACATTCACCAAAGAAGTTTCTGACAAAAAGAGAGCCTCTGTATGCACAAAAATATTTATAGCAATGCTTTGGGAACAAATGAATGTCCACTGAATGGGCAATAGATTAACAAATTACAAATTAGTGTACTGGAAGAAATAACACACATGAAGAATTCAAAAAGTATGGAAGGTCTTATATGAACTGATGCAGAGTGAAGTAAACAGATCCAGTAAAACGACATACACAAAATAATTACAGAAACTGCAAAACAAGTAGAACTAAATGTTGTAAGATTATAAAATATAAGCTTGGCCTCTAAGAAAAGATTTGATAAGATATTTTCCTCTGCCATTTTGCAAAAGTAGGGATCCATAGGTGTGGATATAATATGCACAAATAATGTCATATTTTTTTAAATGTGTTGACTGATCTTACTGGATTTTTTCTCTTCTTTTTCTTTTAAAAACAAATTCTTTGTTATAATGAATGAATCTCTGGGAGGAGTTGGGGGTAGAATACAGAGAGAAATTTAGAAAATATAAAACCAAAGATACAAAAATATCTATTTTTAAAAAAAACAAAAATGTGAATGGCCTGAATAGCAGTTCTACTAAGTTGCTGAAGACATAAAATAATAATGATGAAAACCTTGGACGGTTATTAAGTCCATTTTATCATCTTCTAGAAAAAAGCTATCTCAACATTAGAAATTACTACTCAAAAATATTCTAAATACACACAAAATTATTTTGTAGCATCTCAAATATTCAAATGGATCTATGATTTCAATTCAGGAAACCCAGGCATGTTTGCCCATCATGCTTTACAATTCTTCTCAATATCCTCACAAAAAATGCATTCAGTTGTTTCAGTCATATCCAACTCTTTATGACCCCATTTGAGTTTTTCTTGGAAAAGATGCTAGAATGGTTGGCCATTTACTTTTCCACCTCATTATATAGATGAGGAAAATGAGGCAAACAGGGTTAAGTGACCAGCTCAGGTTCATACAGCTTTTAAGTGTCTGATCCCAAATTTGAACTCAGGTCTTTCTGATTCCAGGATCAGCACTCTAGTCACTATGCCACCTAGCTGCCAAATAATTCTTATATTATCAGTGGAGAAGGGGGTGTGTATGAGAGATGTTATTAAGGTAGAAACAATAGAACTTGACAAAGATTTGGCTATGTGAGGTGAGTATACTAAATGAGTTGAGGGTGATACAAGCAAGTCTGGGTGAATCGATGGTAACACCTATCCTTACTTCTCTCTCTTGTCTTCTATATTATGGAACCACAAACTGCCTATTACATATCTCAAGCTGGATGTTGAATAAACTTCTTAAACTCAACATGTCCAAAATAAATCTTTTTCCTTCTCCATCCCCCAGACACTCCCTTCTTTTAAAGGTTTCAGGGCACCACCATCCTCCCAGTCACTCGGGCTTATAACCTAGGTTTCATCTTCTACTCATTCAGTGTACTCACCTCACACATACAATCCACTGCCAAGGCCTATTGTTTCTACCACTACAATATCTCATATACATCCCCTCACCCCATATAAGTCGGACACCACCCTGGTGCCTGCTATCATCATCTCATACCCAGAATTTTGAAAGAGCTTTCTAGTTGCTCTTTGGAAATTCCTGTTCTAGTCCATGCTCCACTGAGCTGCCAAATTGATCTTCCTTAAGTTCAGGTCTGGCTACATCATACATATATTACCCCTGCTCCAATTCAATTGTCTCTATATTCTCTGTTAACTGCAGGTTCAAGTATTAAAATCTTGTTTGGCTTTTAAACCTCTTTATAGTCTGGCTGCTTCTTATCTTTCCAGTCTTCTTACAATTTATTCTTTGTACCTACTCTATGATCTAACAATGGCTTTCTTATTGTTTCTCAAACAGAGAAACCTCTATATCTACATCTACATCTACATCTCCTTCTTCCTTGACTTTTGAATGACTTGACCTCCATTTCTGGATTGCTTTCTCCCCTCACTTCTACCTCCTGTCTTCCTTGGTTTCCTCCAAAACTAAAATTAAAATCCCATATTCCCCAAAAGGCCTTCCCTAATTCTCCTCTCCCCTGTTACTTGCACTTTCCTTCTGAGATTACCTCCAATTTTTTCCTGAATGCTTCTTTTTTATATTTTTCATTTAAAATTTTATTGTCATCTTTCTTTGTCACCTTCATTCACCGGTATGTCCTTCACTGCTTCTTCCTACATTCCCAGAAAGCCATCTCTTAAAACAAAGAGCAAAAATGAGGTGGGGAAACCATTCAGCAAAACTAACCAACACATCAACTTAAGTCCAGCATTATAGAAAATGTTCAAAGACATGTGCAGAGAGTTTTAGAGAGCCTATTTTAGCAATGAGTTATTATAAAACTCCATGAACAAATGAAAACATCTAATACTTTATCTTTTGTTTGGGGGAAAAATTCATTTTGTGTATGAGTCAGTGTCCTTAAATTTGAAGTTTCTAGCAGTCAGGGACAGATGGCATCTTCTTTTGGACTAGCCCAGGATCACCTGTCTGTGGATACTAATTTTATTTTATACAATTTTTAAACCCTTATCTCCTATCTTAGAATCTATACTAGGTATCAGTTCAAAGGCAAAAGAGTGGTAAGGGGAAGGCAAATTGGGTTAAGTATTTTTTCCCAATAGGGTTTCATTCTTTCAGTCACGTGTAGAAACAATTTTTGACAATTGTTTTTTGACATTTTAGAATTCAGATTTTCTCCCTCCTTCTCCTTTTCCCTTCCCTGAGTTGGGGAATTGTTTGATCTAAGTTTTAGCCATACTTTCATGTACTACAAATTTCCATGTGGTTCATATCATGATAGAAGATACGTATCACACATACAAATAGAAATCTCATGAATAGCCTATGTATTTCTTATATGTATACAGTTGTTTCTATGTTACCTACACCATAAGAATCTAAGTTCTTTGACAGAAGGAACTGGTTTTGCCTATCACTGTGTTCCTAGAACTTAGCTACAGTGCCTTGCACACAGGAAGTGCTTCATAAATGTTGGTGACTAACTTTTTACCAAAGAGGATGCCTTCTTTTTAAAAATCACAAACATTATTCAGAACCTAGACTAAGTAACATTTTTAAAGTGACTTTTCAAGAATAGTTATACGTTAAGTGATAAACAACTGAGAGAACTGTTAGAGCAAGGATTATGAAGGGCAGTTAGGTGGCTAGGCTGACAGAAATTCAGGTCTGGAGATGTGAAGTTCCGGGTTCACATCTGACCTCAGATACTTCCAAAGCTATGTGACCCTGGGCAAGTTACTTAACCCATACCACTTTTCTGCCTTGGAACAAGGACTTAGTATTGATTCTAAAATAGAAAATCAAGGTTTTAAAAAAAGGAAGAAAAAAATCTTTCAAGTTTCAAGTCAATGTCATCCACAAAACAAAACTCTGAGATACTTAAACAGAACGGGAACACATTCCATCATTAATTTCACCCCTTTTCTACCCTCCCCCCCATTTAGTTTACTGACTGGCTTCCTTTGGAATATTTACTCAGATTTTTGTTGTTATAAATGAGCTATCCAACTTACAATAGAGAAGCCCTTTGAAAGTAGTAATAATGTTCATGTAATCTTCCATGTGCTGAAAGTCAAATAAAAAACACTGGCTTTAGAAAGACTAAAAAAAAATGCTTGTTTGTTTTTTCTATTTCAAATTGGAACAGGTAGAACATGCAATTCTGATGCTAAATGAACTAACCATACATGAATGTAAGGGGCTTCCCTCAGCAGCAATGATAGGGGGTGCTCAGGTCCTCCATTACATTGTACACTTCTGAGAACAGGGACTGTCTCTATAGCTCTTTTTGTATTCTAGTGCTTAGCACCATGTCTGGCACATAGTAGGCATTTAATACATGTTGACTGATTGATTGGTTGATGCTCACTCTAACTCACTCACTCTAACAAGATAAAGGATCTCCAACTGCTGCTACCGCCACGGCCAACACACTTAGTAGGGGCAGGTTAACAATCTCCCTGTCTCCTTGGTTATATCCTCCTGGATCAATTCCACCTCCACTGAGTTCCAGAGACAGATGAGTTAGTTTTAGTAGAAATTTGACAAAGAGGTTAAAGGAATACTAGGGGGAAAGGGGAGGATTCCACCAAAAAGTTTAGCTTTCTGAATTTCTATTGATGTAAAAACATATATAATCTAAGTTGTATATTTGGCCTCTCTTTCCAGACTCTTCAATCTATTTCCTAAATTCTGAGCAGGATAACCAACAAAAAGTCAAGAGCAGTGACCAGAACTCTCCCTGGATCACACTACTTTGGAAGGACAAAAACTTAAAAACTTCCAGCACTAGCTATGAAAGCAGCAGGACACAAAAGTCAGAAGATCAGGCTAGATATATCGAACAAAGCCCAATTCTAACAAAAAGTCCAAAGTCAAAAAATAGGTTGGAAAAATAAGCAAACAAAAAAAGAACCTTACCACAAAAAGTTGCTGTAGTTACAGGAAAGTTCAAGACACAATTCAAAAGAAAACAACCTAAAAATCTTTACAAATGAAGCTTCAAAGAAAATTCAAATTGGACACAAACTAATGAGAACTCTTTAAAGTTCATAAAGAAACAGATTTTTTAATAAAGCAACAAAATTTAAGGTCAAATAAGAGTAAAGAAAAAATGGGAGGAAAGCAATGTAAGAAAATTATAGAAGAAAATTAAAAGCTTGGAAAGGGGGCACCAAAAGGCAAAAGTAAGAGTCTAAAAAAATGTAGAACTAGGAGAGGAAGAAAATAATAGGTGTATTAAGGGGGTGGGCTCAAGGAAGAAGAAATCAGGGTTAATTCTCTAAGTAGAAGAATTGAACTATACTAATATTTCTAGACATCTAAAAGGGGGTGGAGGGGACTCTTTAAAGAGCAGAACTGGCCAAATGGTAAAAGAGGTACAAAATCTCATTGAAAAAAGTAACTCTTTAAAAATAAGAATTGGTTAAGTGGAAGGTAATGACTCCATAAAATATCAAGTTGCAATAAAATAAAATCATAAGACTGAAAAAATAGAAGAAAATGTGAAATGCTTCATTGAAAAAACTGACCTAGAAAATAGATCACAGAGAGAGTATTTAAGAACTGTTAGACTATATGAAAGCCATTATTTTAAAAAGAGCCTAGACATCATCAATTAATAATAAAAGAAAATTGGCCAGATATCATAGAATCAGTGGACAAAACAGAAATTTAAAGAATCTATCAAACAAAATGAAAACTCCTAGAAATATTATAGTCAACTTCCTGAGTTCCAAAGTCAAGGAGAAAATATTATAAGTAGCCAGAAAGAAATAATTCAAATACCATGAAACCATGGTAAAGACCACACAAGATTTAACACCATAAAGGAGTAGAGGGCTTAGAATATGATATTTTGGAATGCAAAAAAGTTAGAATTAGAAGCAAGAATAACCTACTCCACAAAAGTGAGTATAGTCCTACAAAAGGAAAAAAAAATAGATTTTCAATTAAAAAAGCATTCCTGATGAAAAGATTAGAGCTGAATAGAAAATATGACACTTAACCCAAGATTGAAGAGAAACATAAGGGGCATAATCAGTTTAAACTGTTTGCATTCCTATATGAGAAGATCATGCATGTGACCCCTACAATTTTTATTATCATTAGCGATGTTAGGAGTCCATTTAGAGGGAATGGATATGAGTCTATTAGGATAGTTGATCTCAAAATTAATTAGGATTACACTCAGACCTTCCTTTCCAAAATCTCAAGAGTTAGAAGAGGTCTCAGAGATCAGAGGTCCTCAAATTGAAACCCCCTCTTGCCTAGAATCTCCTTCTAATCTCTCCAACAAGTTCCAGTCTCTACTTAAAGGCCTCTATAAAGAATTCAATTTAGTTGTTCTGAAATTTTTCTTATATATCAAACTAAATAAAATGTGACTTTTTGCAACTTTTACAAGGCTAAATGTTCAACTGAGTAGGATTGAAACAAAAACTTGCCTTACACCAGGAAAAAGTGTGCTATTTTGTAAAAGATTTTGAAGTAGAAATTGGATGGTGTATATACCATAGAACTTCAATACTTTACACATATGCTTCAAAACAGTTGACTTAAAAGAATATATTCATTCCCAGACTTTTTTTAGTAAAACCAAACACAGAAGAAGTTAGAGAGCTAGACATTGAGCAAAGTAGTCAAGAATTGAAATCCAACCTCAGACACTTACTAGTTTGTATGATCCTAGGTGAATCATTTAATTTCTATCAGCCTCAGTTTCCTCATCTATAAAATGAGGATAATAAAAGCACTAAACTCCCAGGGTTGTCAGGATGAAATGAGATAATATTTGTAAAGCACTATATAAATACTAGCTATTAATACTTCATATAAACTTGCACAGTTGTGTCAGAAAGACAATTCTAAGTACCGAATATAAAATTGGTTTGGTTCACTATTGTTATAAAGAATCCAGATGTAATATTCAATTATTTTGTATTTAATCTGCTATTATATTCATATAGGATCATAAGTTTAGAGATGAAAGGAACATGAGGTCTTCTAGTTCAACCCTCCCATTTTACAGATGAGGAAACTGAGGCCCAAAGAAGCTAAGTTACATGTCAGACCACAAAATATTAAGTGTCAAAAATGGAATTTGACCTAAAAAATTTTAATTCACCAGTTTTTCTACTCAGCTTCTATAGAGGTGGACACAGTGCTGGGCCTGGAGTCAGATAGATATAAGTTCAAATCTTATCTCAGATCAAACATTTTCTAACTGTTTGACCCTGGACACGTCCCTTAATCTCTGTTTGCCTCAGATTTCTCATCTCTAAAATGAGGATAATAATATCATCTACCTCCCATGGTTGTTGTAAGGTTCATATAAGATAATATTTGTAATGCACTTAGCACAATGCCAAGAATATTGTTAAGTGTTTAATAAATATTTTTTCTCTTCCATCCTTCCTTCCTCTCTAAGGCAACATTCCAGAAAAATAAATTCTTCTCCAAGTAATTTGAACAAGCACTAGATCAGAGAAAGAAATGCTGAAGCCCAGCACTAGGAATCATGGGAGAAATATAGTCAGAGAAATGTAAAAAGGGATGACTGTAGAAAAACAGTCAAAAGAGAGGCAGGTAGATAAAGTCTGAAGTCAAGAATTTAAATACTGTCTCTGCACATTATACCCTGTGTGACAATCAAGTAATCTAATCTATGTCTTGGTTTTTTCCTCTACAAAATAGGAAGGGGGAGCAGAGAATGGATGAGATGATCTCTAAGATTTCTTCCAGACCTAAATCCAATGACAAGGAACTTTCTTTTATTCCCCAGCTCCTATTTTTCTGCATATCCCTTCATCCTACAGTCACCTCTCTATAAGGACCCACAAAGGCCTGGAAAATCCACAAATTCAAGAAAAAGTCCTAAATCAATTTAACAATTTAGTATACTCTATATCGCTTAATTCTCTCCATTCAACCCAGTTGATGAACATTTGTTAAACACCTATTATGTACCAGGCACTGTGGTCAGTGATAAAGTCTTGTAGAACAGAATGAAACTTAGAATCACAGACTATTAGAGTTGGAAAGGACTTTGGAGATCAAAAGAGTACTGGGGTTCCCATTCCCCCTCTGCCACTTACTACCTAGAAGACCTTGAGCAAATTTCCTTAATGTCTCTGGTCTCCAGATTCCTGATCTCTAATGCCCCTTCCACTTCTGAAGATGTAGTCTTCTAAGCTAAACAATTCTCATATTTTACAGATAAGGAATCCAAAGGATCAGAGATTTAGAGCCAAAATGAATGAAGCTTTATTCCAACCCCCTCATTTTACAGACAAGGAAATTGAAGCCCCAAGAGGTTCTGATATCATAAGTAGATCTACAGCTAGAAGGGACTTTAAAGGCCATGGGTCTAGTCTGAACTGTGAAGTGATTTACATATGGTCACACACTTAAGTGAAAGAGTTAGATTTGAATTTAAGTCCTTCAACTCCAAAACCAACGCTCTTTCCTCTGTGCCAAATTGCAAATAGAACTAGAAATGCAGCTTTCAGGATTATGCCTACAATACTGCTTTTAGTGCTTCTACAGATTGTACAAAAAGTTCAATTGTACAAAAAGCTCAAAGACAAAACAAATTAACAAAAACCCAAAACAACCTTCCACCCCATTTTAAATTGCACTAAGACTTTGGGGACATCCTGTATAAAGCAGTATTTCAGAGTTAACCACAAAGTCATCTCAGTGACTCCTAAGAAATTTGGGATCTTTTGAGGATCTTCATTTATAAAAGTTCTAAATTGTGGATCTTTAATCCTAAAGCAAGGATGGTTATGATAGGGGTCTATAGATCTCTAAGAGGCCCATGGATAGATTTGAGACATCTATAAATTTGGGTAAGAAAATAAAGTACTTCTTTATTTTGATGTAATTGGCTTCTTTGACAATCCTATGTATTTCACTTCAAGAAAGGCTTTAACCAGCATGACAAAGGGGTCCATGATACAAAAAAGTTAAGAGCCATTACTCTATAGAAAAATATGAAGGATCAATAGCACCCTACAGATAGATAGTCTAGGAATGGTTGGCATTCCAGATGAAATCAGGGTTGGTATTTGATACTTTGGGGAGGGATAGAAAAGGAAACAAGAGATCTTCAAAAGAATGTCAGCACAAGTGTGCCTTTTTGCAAACTGGTGCCAGGTCAGAAGTTAGTTGCATTTAAGCAGTCCAGAGCCACCTGCAAAGATGGATGGAATAGTTCCTCATCCAGGGACAGTTCCTCCAGAAGTTAATATCAATCGTTATTTCTGCTAGAAAAGGAGCCAGCCCCTAGGACTACCTAACTATATCAGAGAACCTAGGGATTATCTATCACAAATCAAGGAGTTCCTATATTCAAGAAGCTCAGGAAAAATACATTCAGCAAACAGCAGGAATACAATTCCTTCTATTGTAAAGTAGTATTTCCATTTTTTTAAGGAAAAATGATACAATAATAGGCCATTCATCTTGATATTACAATACAAAAGTAAACCAGTCATTTTAATTATGATTTGTAAGAACCTGTGAGAAAATGTCAACATGAATGTTAGAGTTCTCTGGGATAAGGCCAGGAGTTAGGGTAGTGAGGGCTCAAACTCTTCAAAAGAGGGGGAAATGATCTGGGATTGCTGTAGATAACCCGAATCTGGATTGGATGACAAATCTAGAAAGACTGAACCTCAATGGAAAAGAGATTGCTAAGGATCAGAGAGACACTGTTTTAGAACTGAGGAATTCTCTTTGATAGGAGTATGAAGAAGGGTTTAACCAGTACCACAATATTCTGGCCAACTGAGCCATGGAAAAGTTGAATAAGTCAAAGCCAGTTATACACCTGTAGCCAACCCTAGGACACCAAACTGATTCTCAGATTGTGGCCCTAGGGAACCCTTAGAAACCATAAGACCCTTTCAAGGAGTCCTTGATATCAAAACTATTTCCATAATAACGCTAAGATATTGTTTGCCTATTAAAATATAGTCCTTGTCTCCCAAAGACTATACATCATACTGGGGAAGGAACATGGTGGCAGATTAATTTAAAAGGCCATTAGAAGAGAAAGAAAGCGCTAAGACTGGGCAAAATCAAAAAAGCCTTTGTAAAGCACTGATCCCTGGGCAAGGACTTTTAGTAAAACCAGTAATTTTAATAAGCAACATTAAAGAGGAAATGCATTTCAGGCATTTGGGGGAAGGCAATAGAAATGAACAGGAAGGGGAGATGGGGTGGAGAGTTCAAAGAACAATTAATAGAAAAGTTTGGTCAGGACATAGAATTCATAAGAGAATATACCATGAGGTGATCTTGAAAGCACACATATGTAATCCGGATTATAGGGGAGGTTGAGGCTGATGGATTGCTTAAGATTTTTTTTAATCCAAAATTAATATGATGAGCCTCCAGGCAGAGTCAAAGGAGGGAGAGGCAAACAGGTAAGGTGGGAAAATGGAGCAAAGATCAAATCGCCCAAACTAGGGGGAAGAGAAAGAAAGGAAGGAAGAGTGGGGGAGGAGGGAGGGAGAGAGAGAGAGAGAGAGAGAGAGAGAGAGAGAGAGAGAGAGAGAGAGAGAGAGAGAGAGAGAGAGAGAGAGAGAGAGAGAGAGAGAGATTTTTATAAAAGGTTAAGTAAGTGGCCTTAAAAGCCTGGGTAAAGTTTCTGAGCAGAAGAATGTCATTGTCAAACCCGAGCCATTGAAAGACTATTTTGGCAGTCATAAAGAGGAAAGCTTAGAGAAGGGAGAGACTGGAAAGTAGGGGGACCGATTAGAAGAATATTACAGCAGATCAGAGAAGAGATAATGAGGGTCTGAGCACTGGTCCAATGAATGAAGTTGCTTTCAGCATCATCCTTGGGATTTGGAATTTTTGGAAGAAAATTTTCCGACAACAGGGAATCAATGAAATGTAAAGCACTTTTAAATGGGTATAAATCATCATCATTCAAGCCAATGTTTCTCAATGATAATTAGTTTGATTCTTATGACCAATCTGTGAAGTAGCTAATATGAATATCATTATCTCCATTTTATATAAAAAGAAAATGGGTTCAGCAGATTTAAATAACTGATTAGTTATATAACTCATAGACCCAACAAAAGTAGGAAGAAGGACTTCAGTCTATTGACTCCAAGTCCAGTTCTCTTTCAAATGAGATACTATTTGTAAAATCCTTAACACAGTGCATGTTACATACACAATGGGCTTTATATAAATAATGCTCATCTCCTTCCCTTGCTTCCTCTTCTTTCTGTTATACCTTGCTGCAGTTCACAGGATCCTAGACCATAAAGTTAAAAGGAGCACGTAGATATCATGTAAACCAATACTCCCATTTTGCAAATGAGGAAACTGAAGCCCTACGAGATGAAGGTGACTTGCCCATTGTTAAGAGCAGCAATGTTAAAGGAAAAGGCAAACCATCATGGAGAAGAGAAAGAAAAGAATGAAAAGATGAAGTCAGTTCAAGCCAGGACACAAAAGAAGTTGAGGTTGAAACATTTTAAGCAACGATTATGATGAAAATGGCATTGGGAGTAGGTGAGTATGAAAGTAGGTCTGAGAACCAAATTAACAATCATAATAATACCTTCAATTGAGTACCTAGCCCTTATTAATGTCTAGCAATAAAAAAAACCCTATGCATTAAAGAAATACCCAACCTGAACCAAAATAGTGTATGATCTAGAAATAAATTGAGGAACTCCACACATGGAGAGATTAAAAAATACGGAAAAAAGACTTTGCAATCTTGCCAAGGTCAAATACAATCTTATACCAAGAAAGTATCCCAGAAAAGTTTTTTTTTCCAAAATCTGGAAACATTCTTGGAGGAAATCACTATGACTCAGAAAAGCAACAACAAAGGTTATCATTTTTAACTGGTGTAGCGGGACAGGAGAAAAAGAGATTTCTAGTAAGAGGAGCAGGTATGCAGTAGTATTCATCTAGAATCAAAGCTTCTATTTTTTCACAGAAATAATACTATACAGCTGCCTTGCCTCCAACACCTTATGTAGACAGAAACGTCAAATATGAGAAATCTAGTAAGATAGCCATTGATAGTTGGAAAATCCTCAAGTTTCCTTAGAGATAGAGGAAGGAGAATAGGTACTTTTGTATTTTATATACTTGAGGAAAACTTATTGAAAACAACTAAAAATCCTGTTCTTGTTAAAATAAAATCCAATACCAAAATTTAAAGGCAAGAGTTGAAATTTTAATGCTAAACAGTTGATTAAAAATTCATTGAAAATATCTTACAATTTGCAATATTTACATGTAAAATGCATAATTTAAGACCTCAGACTGGTGGCATTCTGCAAGCTTGAATATTTTGTAGTACTTTCTTCTCTTTAAAATTAAGTCAGTTTGTGAACACTGAATGACCCTTGCCATTAAATGAAAAAGAAAAAAAGTCTGCCACATTCCTTCTAAAGAGCTAAAACTATAAGAAGCATTATGCTGTCCTCATTTCTTCTACCAATTGTTCCTAAGGCTTCAATAAAGCAGGGAGAAACTTATAGAATCGAATCAAAAGATTCATGTTGGAAAGTAAGAATTGTAAACAAATAAATGAAAAATCACTTATTAAGTACTTACTGTGTGCCAGGTATTGTGCCTGGCTCTTGAAATAGAAATACAAAAATGCACTAAGACCCTTCCCTAAAGAAACTAACATCTAGCTGGGGAAAATAACATCTATGTAAAGAGAAGTGATGAGAAGAGACACAAAACAGCTAAGGGGATGGACCAAGTAAGGGCCTCATGTAGAATGTGATGCTTAAGCTGGATTTTGATAAGAACTATTGCTTCTGAGAAATGAAAATGAGGAAGAAGTAACTTTCAGAAATGAGTGCCAGCCAATGCACAAACACAGCGATGAAGAGTAATAAATCAAAGAAACAATGAAGAGGAGAATAATAAAGATTCTGACTTCATTCCCAGGAAGGGAAGTCTCTACATCTGCAAAGCTCTTCCCATGAATTACATAGCCAGAAATGGCAGTGACTACAGGCATTAGAGCAATATGTAGAGTTTTTGGATAATCCAAAATTTCTGAGCCAAGTTTCCTAGGGAAAAGAGAAATTGTTCTTACACAATACAATCAAGAACTGAAATTGAGCAAGGAAAATGGCTACAATGTAGTGAGCAAATTTGGGCTTTTCCCTTCACTGACACTAGATTTATGTGGATTGCGCAGGTCTAGAAAAGAAGTTTGGCTCGTTAGCCAAGTATGTTTCCCTTATGGAGGAATCTCAACTCAAAGGTAGTATTCTAAGTCTGAAGCACTGTTAAAGTCTCTGGGGAAGATTAGCTTTGATGGAAAGGGGAGAAGATTGTCTCATTCATTTATGGTTTCACTGTGAGCCTTTCACATTGGATATTAGATTGGGGGGGGGAGCCCTGATTTTTATTCAATGTACTGTAAAATCCTAATGTCTCTATAGGGCTAAAGACCCTTTTCCCTGTTTGTGCAGAGGCCTGGACACCATTACTGGAACAGAGACTGCTAAGAATTAGACATGATGCAAGCCAGCAGCCCTTTATTTGTTGCATTTAATTACTATGGCAAAATTATGTAGCCTGCCTTGGGGCATTGAAGTCCCAAGTTTCCACAGAAAGGCATTAGGTGAAAGGGAGGGATGGTGGGAGAGGGAAACAACCAGAATCTGGAATGGGGGACAGTGTTCAGAGAGATTAGTCAAAACCCAAGGCAAGGGTATACAAATAGACTCTGGACTGGCTTTGAGGTTCCAGAACAGAAGGAAGAAGGCCACAATGGTAATTCAAGAGGCTCTCCTTGGAACTTATCCATCCATCCATTTACCCATCCATTCATCCATCCATTTATCCATCCATCCACCCCAGCATAAAGTTTCATGCAAGAAAGACTAGATCTGAAAAAACAAAGGATTTTCAACACTACAATGGAACTACAGGATGTTCTCCAGAAAGCTGTCGATCGAGGTACAAACCAATGGAAGTGATTTATGCAATCCCTCTAAGACTGAACTCAGTCTCTATAAACTCAGAGTTGCAGTCATGACCTATGAATTACAACTTAGAGCCTTGTGTGTAATGTCTATGGACAAAGGGTCAAGAGCAAAAGAGTCACATAATTTGACAGGGGTTTAAAAATATGTTCTTTTTAACACTATCCACATTCAGAGGAAGAACTGTGGGAGCAGAAACACAGAAGAAAAACAACTGCCTGATCACATGGGTTGATGGGAATATGATTGGAGATGTAGACTCTAAGTGATCACCCTAGTGCAAACGTCAATAATATGGAAATAGGTCTTAATCAATGACACAAGTAAAACCCAGTGGAATTGCATGTTGGCTATGAGTGGGGAGGGGAAGAACATAAATCATGTACCATGGAAAAATATCTGAAATTAATTAATTAAATAAAAATTTTCAATTCAAAAAAATGTTCTTTTTATCTTCATCTTTTCTGTTGGTAAAATGTTCTATTTTAATTATTTTTGGTTTTAATTTTTTTCTTTTTGTTTTTTTGCTGTGGTTTAAGGGCTTGAAAGCTTTTTAGTATCAACAATGCCTGAGTTTAGATAGCAGCCCTGTAAGCACTAACATAGGCATGAATCTGCCAAGTACTGAATGCTTGGGCTTTGGAGGTGAGGAGCTGGTCCTGTGGGAGGTGTGGATCTTTACAAAGGCATGCAAACTTTAGGAGTCCTATGAACTGTGATGAGAATGCCACTAAAAAGACATTAAACTGATATGGACTCTTTAGGAGGGATATAAGATGCTGGGGAAATTATTCAGAAAAGAAAACAATATACCTGCTATAATGAGCCATTTACTTTGCAGTCTTCCCAACCCCCCTGAGAGATAAGGATAAAGGTCAATGTAACCAAGATACATTGATGTAATTTCCTGGGACTGACCAGGCTTTTCCCAGGCTCCCAGGCTATACCCTCTTCACTTAAAAACCTTTAAACTTTAAAAACCAAAGTTTGAGAAGCAAGATATCTACACCCTAACTCAACTGAGCCCATAAGAGGTGTCAACAAAAATTCTCATGTGGATGGTGATGCCAACTACACATCTGGGTAGCTGGCAATATTTGTCATGTCTGCTCAAAGCTCACCCCTCACTTCTCTTTCCAATTAGTCACCAACCAGCAGGCAGTGGGAGATGTATATTCTTCAGTGGTGTCACATTTTAATACTATCTTTCAATTAAAAATTTATTCAGTGTATTCTTTTGATCAACATAAATATTAATGGAGTATTAAAGTGATTATTTTTTAACAAGTAGGGAAAAAAACACTGCTTAGTTTTTTACTTCCACCCTCCAACATAAATTTAAATTATTCAGATTTGCCTTCCCTAGCAAATAAGATAAAATAGAATTCGGTTCATCTACTTGAGAAGAGTGTAAGACTTTTAGGTTTTGTCTGGAGATATGATGCCAATTATTATAAAATTTGGTTCACTGTCTGGCCTGGGGCAGATGACAGTTTGCCAAGAGAGCAGGGTTTCATTTGTGGAGAGATTTTGCTGAATGAAAGCAAGAAGCCAGCAAAACTTCTTCAACATTTGAAGACAAAACCTTCAAAGCTTAAAAAAAATTTAATTGATTTTTTTTAAAAAGAAAATCTCTGGGAATGAAATATCAAAAGAATCCCTCTTTAAGAAATTAAGTGCTTATTATTTGAAAATTCTCTTGTGGAGGCTCTTATTTAACTCTTTTCAAATTGGTGCTGGCAAGAAGCCATTCTGACAATAATAAAATCAAAGATAAGGAATCAGCTGGTATCTGGCCCTGCTCCATGTCTTATAGTTCCATCTTTACAGACCAAAAAAAAGTGATTAAGGATAGCAGCAATTATGCTGACGATCTTCAATTTCAATACTATCTATTATTATACATATTTTGCATAGCATACACAAACATGCATACATGTTACATGTCCTTACAATTTTAATTGTCCAAGGTACAGGATGTAGGTTTTAGAGGTCTGCAACACAGTCTTGATTAAGAAACAATGCTGAAAACACTAGCAACAACTAGAGAGGGAGAGAACTACCGAAAAGGCACTCTCCATCTACTTCTGTATTAATTGGCCGGGATCATAAAACTGGGATATAAAATATAGGGGAGGTGGGAACCAGGATAGGATCAACTCAAGGTTCAGTTTAACTGCCAGAGGATGTTCTTTACAACAGAGGTGTCAAACAGCCAGACCTATAACATTCCAAAACAGATTAAAATATCATTGGGAAATATGTTACAATAAATAAGAATATAACAAAAAATGAATGATGTTTGTATGTGGTTTTCTAAATCAATATGCAGCCCATAGAGATTTTTATAAATGGCTTAGTGACCACTATTCCTATTGGAGTTTGCCATCACTGCTTTAGAGAATCCAACCAGTTCTGGGCATAAAAAGGAGCTCGTGGTGCCTTGGGAGCCATGTGTCTCTCTCTTAGTCTAACACTAAAGGTTATTAAGATGCTTACTGGTTAATAGGCTTCCTTTATTATCATTATTTCAAGATAACGGACTTGAGCTACTTCTTTGAATGTGAAGTATGTTATCTAAAATGAAACTAACCTATGTGAAATCTGTCTTATCCTCAACCATCTGACTGTAATGGGTTTTAAATGACAGAACTTTATAATCTATCCCCTGTTTTCTGGAAGAACTTCATATGAGAATGGAAAAGGATGATTTTCAAAAGTAAAAGATTTCAAAACAAATCACTTTTCTCCTTCTACTCATACATTTTTAAGTGGTAAAAATCACCAACCATAAACTCTAATATTACCTAACTCTAAAAAAATGAACATTATCTTAGGAAGGAATTAAAATGATAACTATTCAATTACATATTAAAGTGACTTTTGCCTGGGTCTACAGAACACGGAATGAAGTGAAGATATAGCAATTACTTAGTTAATTTGAGTAATGTATCAAGCCACTGGCAGATGACTATCATCTCCATGAATCAAATTAGACATATGCCAAAGTTCTATTTCACTTAGTGTCAGGTAGACAATGACATACATATGTATACATACAGATATAAATACAGACAACAAAGAAAGAGAGATGCATGCATGCATGGATGGATGGATGCACATGCACACACACACATACACACACACACAGTTGGCATATAAATTTAGACCATCACAAAATTGAGTTCTTTGGGAATAGGGCTTTTTTTCTTTCTTTTTTTGTTTTTGTTTTTGTATCTCCAGGGTTTAGCACAGTTCTTGCATAAGATGTACTTAATAAATGCTTCAAAATTGACTGATTTAGCCCCCTTTTGCCATCTGGATCTGTGAGCATCAAATGACATTAATAATATTTTTCCTTGCCACCCATTGGGCAAGTAATCTTGTTCTACTACATTAATCCCTTTAAAGTGCTGTCTTATATTACCCAATTTTTCATATGTTTATGTATTATTAACCTCCTAAATAGAATGTAAGTTCCTTGGAGACAGCAACTGTATCTTATGCTACCTAAGTTAGGATGGTCATATTGTGAATGGAGAGAAGGATACAAATATGAGAAATGCTGGGGAGGTAGAGTCTCCACAGAGATGAAAAATCTGGATGAGGTAGATTTGAGAGTGATTTGCATAGAGATGTTAGTTGAATCCATGGGAACCTATGAGCTCGATGAAGAAAAATGTATAGGTAGAGCTTTAGTTATCGCACATAGCAGGCAGGACATGGATGACAATCCTGCAAAAGAGTCTTAGAAAACTTATCAGAGAGGTAGCAGGAGAACCATATAACCAATAGAAAAATGGCACACATCTGTCCCAATATAGCAAAATCCAGTTCCTAGTCTTTTACAGGGGAAGATAAAGGAAGGGAGACAGCTTTCCAAATCTCTCTTTTTATTCTGTACCAATATGAACACCCACCCTTCCAGTATATAGCCATATTTGCCAGTCCTCTTAGTATTTTGATATATCTATGGTAGGTGCTCCCTAAATGTCTTCTCCCTGAACAATCTACCCCACTACTACCATCTTCCCTCTTTCACAATCAAGTTACAGCTGAGTTTCAACAATGGCTCATTCATTCCAATGCAAGGGAGAAAATCTGCAAAGCATGTATAAAAAGTGATATCAAAGGTGAGTGAAAAAGATTTTCTGAAGTCAAGTCTGTCTCTATTTGAAACAGAATCTAACCATAACTTATGAATATGAATTGACTTCACACTTACTGACCATGCTAAACTAATCTAACCCTTTCCTGATCTGGGGAAATGGTTCTGGCTATATGTGTGGGTAGAGCAGATCAAATACATAAGCAGCAAAAAAGGAAAAGCCAGAAAAATATGGGTTGGATTCTCTGCCAAGCCTGACATAAATTAAGTCCTGTGGAATATTCTCCACACATCCAGGTCAAGTCACATAAGGCATTGCCTAGAATAAGTACTCTAATGATCTGAATTGTAATTTCATAAAATCTTAACACTACCTGTAATTTTATCCAATAAAGCATGTATCATCATTTTGTCCTAATCTCCTCCCTACAAAGACCCTCCTGAATGACCTATTATATGTGCAGGAGCACTGAGATCTTGGTAGACATAAAGCTTATACTCTCCTGTCAGATATCTTTGCCTTGCCACTAGATGGGCATACACTAAATGGCTGGGAACATCACAAAGGATAATTAGTGAGCATTTCTGTAAGCCCCAAGCCCTGTCACATAGGAGTACTCAAGTGGAAATGTTAAAATTTTGCACAGTGAGTTGTTTGGAGTTTGGAATGGCAGGAAGCCCCTCCCCCCCCAGGGTACTATACTGTATTCTGATTGGTTGGTGTATATGAAGGAGAGGGATCAATCAGTTCAGATGAAAAGTATTTAAAACAATTATGTAAAGTCAAGTTCATATTCCTTTGGTGAAAAGTGAGCACTAGAATATAGAGTTGTACAGGATAGAACAAAAAGAAAGCATTCAGGTGACACAAAAAAATTTACCTTATAATAAATCATTTTTGCCAGCCTCACAGGTAAAGATACATCTTTTAAACCCTTACCTTCCATCTTGGAGTCAATACTGGGTATTGGCTCCAAGGGAGAAGAGTGATCAGGGCTAGGCAATGGGGGTTAAGTGACTTGCCTAGGGTCACACAGCTGGGAAGTAAAGATACATTTTTAAGCAGGTTTGTAAAAAAAGTTGATTTCTGACACAATTTTTTCAATCTCCTTTTCCATACTTACTATACAGAGCAATGTTGTTATGGAGAGCAATGAACTTTTAAGAAATTCTTGTGGTGGTAACCATCTGTGGCAAATGTGGAGCTACCAATCCAACATTCCCTCTAAAGTTTGGAACCACAAAGGACCAATCCAGAAGTCTCAGGTCAAAGGCTACATAGGCAGTTCCCTTTAATAAAGAGTGTTATCAAAGACTTCTGAGGTACTATGAGGGCTACCTAAAGTACTACATTTACAGTCATATGTACTTTGGATAAACCCTGTAAACTTATGTAATATTTCTAAAGATCACAATTATTCAAACCTGTTGAGCATTCATTTCTCTATGGCTCTGATCTGAAAATATAAAATGCAAGAGGCAATGGAAGAGAAATTAAAATAATTAAAAATTAAATAATTTCTATACTATTAAATAATTCCTTCCTCCTGGGTTTTTGTAGCATTGGTCTATAATGGTTCTCCTGCCATCTGACAGTTCCTGTTTGATCTCTTTTGAAGAAATATCCCCCATGTCCTGTTCCCTATGTGTGAGTGTATACTGAGGCTCTGTGTCTCTCAGTATCCCCAAGCTCTTTGTGAGTTCCTGAGCTTCTTTGGGTTCAAGTAACATCTCTATGCAGATGACTCTCAAATATCCTTATCCAGCCCTCATTTCTCTCCTGAATTCCAATCCCATTTCTCCAACTGCTCACTGGACATCTCTTCCGGACTATTCGGTAAGAATTTCAAACCCTAGAATGTCCAAAACAAAAATCATTATCTTCTTTAATTTGTCTTTCCACCTGTCTTCCTTATTTCTATACTAGACACCACTATTCTTCTAGACATTCAGATTCATGAGGTAGGAAGAAAAGGTGGGAGAAGAAACAAGGGCTTAAAGTCCATCCCTCTATAGACTACCTTCTTTATTTTGAATTATTTCTCGAAGATCTAATAAAACTTCTCAGGCTGGATTTAAAAAGAAAGGCACTCTCCAAAATAGTCAAGAGTAGGGGTAGCCAAGAGTGAGTAAATTCTTCTCCTGATAAACTTAACATTCTACTCAAATAACTCCTACCCTAAGGTGGTAGCATTCATTTAAATCTTCTTCCAAATTAGTATTTTCCTAAAGACTTTTTTATCATGTGCTAATTTGAACCTGAGGTTATGAATGATTTAACCCAAGGGAAAGACATCTGAATTTAACACAGGAAAACTTGACCACAATGAACTTCTTTAAGGTTTTGTTATCCAAAAACTAACAGAAATCCAATGATTATCTCAAAAGACGTA
This sequence comes from Monodelphis domestica, assembly GCF_027887165.1. NCBI lineage: Eukaryota > Metazoa > Chordata > Mammalia > Didelphimorphia > Didelphidae > Monodelphis > Monodelphis domestica. Next base: position 82,234,730 of record NC_077230.1, read on the forward strand.
GAAAAAGCTTTTGATAAAATTCAACACCTATTCTTATTAAAATATTACAGAGCATAGGAATAAATGGTGCTTTCTTTAAAATGATAAGTAATATCTATCTAAAGCCATCAGCAAATATTATCTCTAACTGGAACAACCTAGAAGCCATCCCAATAAAATCAAAGGTGAAATAAGGATGTCCATTATCACAACTATTACTCTGTATCATAGTAAAAATGGTAGCCATAGCATAATCATAGAGAAGAAAAAGAAATTGAAGGAATTAAAGTTAGCAGTGAGGAAACAAACTTTTCCTCTTTGTAGATGATATGGTGTAATAGTTAGAGAATCCTAAAGAATCAACTAAAAATTAGTTGAAATAATTAAAAAATTTATCTAAGTTACAGGATACAAAATTAAACCACATAAATGATCAGCATTTCTATATATTACCAACAAATTGCATCAGCAAATGATAGAAAGAGAAATTCTATTTAAAATAACTCTAGACAATATATACCCGGGAGTCCACTTGCCAAGACAAACATAGAAATTATATGAACACAATAACAAAATGCAACTCAAGTCAGATCTAAACAATTGTAAAAAAATATTATTCCTCATGGATGGACCAAGCCAATATAACAGGAATGGTAATTCTACCTAATGAGCATTGTTTATCTTTTTTTTTCTTGGCAAAAAAAAACTAAGCTAAGTCCTCCCAAGAGCATTCAAGAATTTTAAAATGGAAGTCAAAAATATTGATAGTAACTTTTTTTGTGGTGACAAAGAATAGGAAATTGGGAGTATGTTTATCAATTTTGGATGGCTGAACAAGTTGTAGTACGTGATTATGCTATAAGAAATGATGAACAGGATGGTTTCAGAAAAAATGGGGAAGTCTTATATGGACTGATACAAAGTGAAAGGGGCAGAACCAGAAGAGCATTATAAATAGCAACATTGTAACAATATATTACAATGACCATGTAATTTAATAAACTCTAATGGCTCCCTAACACCCTTAGGATCAAAATCAAAATGCTTTGTTTGGTTTTGAAAGTCCTTCATACCCTAGCCTCCTCTGACCTTGTAACAAGTATTGCAAAAATGTTCAACTGTGAAAGACTTCACTCATATGATCAAGACAACAATCCAAGACAATTGCAAAGGAACCATGAAGAAAAATGCTATCCACCTGCAGAAAGAAAACTGATGGAATCTGAGTGAAGACTGAAGTATACTTTTTGACTTTCCTTACATTTCTTAGATTTTGTGTATGTTTTCTTTTGTAACATGGCTAATATACAAAAATGTTTTACATGCTTTCACATGTATAATTGATATATTGCTTGCCTTCTCAAGGGGTGGGGGAGGAACAAGAGGGAGTGAATTTGGAACTCAATTTTTAATGACTATTAATTTTTAACATAATTGGAAAATAGTTAATGAAATAAAATATTTTAATGGAATTGAAACAAGAAACAGGAAAAACAGGAAAGCTTCTGATATTTTAACAACCTTTTTTTACTATCAAGGTCAAGAAAGCTGACATACTTGGGCTCTGACATCACAAGTTCCCAGTGACTTTACAGAAGAGGTAAAAATGGAACTAAATGGAACGAACACCTCCTTGCCAGCAACCTTCTCTCCTGGTGATGCCTCTGTCCCTATGGCCCTCTCTTCTGACTGGTGAGTCACTAGTGGGACCACAACTTCAAGAACTTGCCCAGGTCTTCTATGCTTACTTCATTCTAGCTCCACCACTGACTCTCAGTCAGAACTTCTACCTCCTCCTCTACAGCCTCATCCCATCTCCCCTTCAGTTTATGTTTTATCTTTTCCTATTGGAACATAGGTTCCGGTTCAAGGACAAGTAAAGTCTGTCCTTTGTTACTTGTATTTTTGTTCTCAGTGCTTAGCACAGTGTCTATAGCAATTAATAAATGTTTTATCTCTCTATTTAAAGAGAAGATACAAGAAACAACATAGAATTAAATAAAGATTAAGCAAAGACAATCTCTGCCGGGGCACAACACATTTGTGAGGGTGTTAAAGATCAATTAACAAGGTGTCTAAATAGAAGAAAAAATATCAAAAGTCAGATCACCATTAACATAAAAAATAAAGTGAACAAGCGAGCACTAACAACTACTTACTTATATGCCTACCGTCCTTTCTATACGCAGTTTTTGAGAGAATAATATATACACATGTACTGACAGTATCCTCAAAGAGGATATAGTAAGGAATAAGAAGTCTTTTTCAAGCAATATTCCATAAACCATGTCTTTACCATCACCCAAATGAGTGAGATATGTAAAGAAAGTATTTCAGGAAACAGACCTAGTATATTCAGTGTAAGAATCTTAAGCTGAAAGAGATACTAGGGATTATCTAGTTTGACTATAAGTAGCACAAAGGATTGAGTGATGGGCCTGGAGTCAGAAAGAACTGAGTTTTAAGAAAGTCAAATCCATTCAGTCTCTGACACTTACTAGCAGTGTAATCTTGGACAAGTCATTTATCCTCTGTGTGTCTTGGTTTCCTCAACTACAGAATGGGAATAATAATAGCATATTCCTCACGGGATTGTTATAAGGATCAAATGGAGTAATATTTGTAAAATGCTTGGCACAGTGCCTGGCACAGAGTGGACATTTAATAGATGTTTGGTTTTTTCCTCTTCATTTTATTCCCTCCACCTCTGTCTGGTGTGAGAGGTTGGTAAGCAGCAGATCTTGAATCTAAACCTAGATAAAATATCAAACCTAGCAGTCTTTCCACCAAATGACAAAGTTTGTCACGACTTTTAAAAACTCACCTTCCAGCATGGTTCTAAGGCAGAAGAATGGTAAGGGCTAGGCAATGGGGGTTAAGCGATTTGCCCAGGGTCACACAGCTAGGATATTTCTGAGACCAACTTTGAACCAAGACCTCTTATCTCCACAGGCCTGGCTCACCTAGCTATACATCTTAACCCCCCCCCCATGATTTTTTAAAAGAAAGTTCTAATCACATGTACTTTGTACAATATTTATAGCTTTGAGTTTTAAATCTTTTAAAATTATCTAATGTGCCATCTCTTAAGCATATAATTTAACTTTGCTTAATGTAAAAAAAAAATCTGTCTTTTGGCATGTGTTTTACTATAAATACATATGGATTGGTGAAGCAGCAAAAAAGCAAATGGGATAAATTTTTCAGCAGGAAAAAAATATGACAGAGGCAGGAAATGGTACAAATGAACCAGGAGGGAGACACCCAAAGAAGGATAAAGAAACAATACATTGTTTAGAGATTGAAATGGAGCTCAAAATGAAAGAGATAGAAGATAGTGTAGGAGGAACTGGCAAGTAAAAAATGAGGGGGGGGGGGTTGGGGAGAGACAATAGAAGAGAAGAAGGGACAGTTCTGTTGACAGCATCTGATCCACCGATTAATGTATTTCTAAGCAGATTAACCAAATCCCAACTGTTCTACGTCAGGTCCTTCCACTAAGCTTCTCCTCCCTCATATCAGCAAATAAAGAATAAATACAATTTATAAACACACACATGACAACGATAAGAGAAAAAAACACCCACACAACATAGTATTAATTTCCTGGACTGACTGTTCACCCAAATATGTTTATTCTTCTCTTCTATATTCTAGTAATCAAATGTATAAGGGGAAAGGAGGAAACTTGATCTTCCATGTAATTTTTCTTAAACCTAACATCAAGCTTTCCTCCCCTCAGCAGCATGCATTAGGTTATTGAAGATCATATATCAGCATGAGGGTGAGGGGCGTAAAAAAGGGTTGGCGGGGGAAGGGTGGTTATTTTTGTCCCAGATTTAGATGAGAACTTTTTCAACCTTGTTATGCTTTTCTTATCATAATCTTCTCCATAGCAACACCAACAATGCAGTGCCCAGGACAGGGAAGAAAGAACCAAGAGCACACACATACTCTCTTACTTTTTTTTATTTTTAAATAAGCCATGATTTCATGAGTGTGGGTCTTCCTTCTACTCAGATTTTCTCTGTCTCTGTCCTGTCTGTCTGTCTGTTTCTCCCTCTCTCTCTCTGTCTCTGTCTCTCTTTCTTCTCTGTCTCTGTCTCTCTCTGTGTGTCTCTGTCTCTGTCTGTCTGTCTGTCTGTCTGTCTCTCTCTCTCTCTCTCTCCCCCCACCCCCCTCCATTAACTTTCTTACTTTAAATGAACCATGGAAGATCCTGGAACTCTACCTCTACTGTGGGCAATCCCTTTCCAGCCCAGAGCTGGTTGTATTAGATCGTCTCTAAGATCTCCTCCATGATTAACCCCTACAATCTTGTCCTTATGCTCAGATTTTACCAAAAATCTTCCACAAAACCTTTAATACTATCATTTACAATACTTTTTTCTCTTTTAAAAAAAACCAAATATGCATTTCATTTAGGCAATTCAGAGATGAACAGTAGGCAACCAGAATTAATTTACTACCTCAAAAGTTCAGAGAATTGGTTGGATATAAGGAAGTCATAAGACTTCTTTGGGACCTTAAACGGTCATCAAATTGCCCTGTCAATAAACACATTTATATTATCCTAGGAAGTATAGAATGTTTTCTGCCTTTAAAGGCTCCCTCCTCCCACAAGAAATTACAAAGCAATTTAAACTACTGCTACAATAAACTAACCAAATGAATAAGAAATTATTAAGCAAGGCACTACACCATGCCAGGTGCCAAAGGTACAAAAAACATCCTCTCTATTCTCTCTATCCTCAATAAATTTACAATCTGGTCGAAGGAATTTATAATCTTTCAGTACTGATAAGCAAACATTAATTAAGCATCTGCTCAATCTAGTAGGTCTGTATCCCAAATATATTTTTAAAATATAAAAAGAAAAGGACCTCTATGTACAAAAATACTTATAGAATTGTAAATAGAGGGAGTATCCATCAATTTGGGAATGGACAAACAAGTTGTAGTATATAATTGAGATGGAATAATATTGTGCTATAAGAAATGATGCTCAGAATGATTTCAGGAAAACCTGGACTTAGATGAACTGATGCAAAGTGAAGCGAGAAGAACCAGGAAAACATTGTTCACAGTAATATCAATATTGTAGGATGATCAATTGTAAATGACTTTATTATTCTCAGCAACAGATGATCTATGACAACTCTAAAAACTCTATAATGAAGAATGCTATCCACCTTAAAAGAAAGAACTAATGAAGTCTAAATGTGGACAAAGGCATATTTTTAAATTTTATTTTTCTTGGGGTCTTTTAGGTCTGTGTTTTCTTTCACGATAACATGTAAAGGTATTTTGTATGACTGCATATATATATATATAATCTACATTAAATTATTTGCCTTCTTAATGAGGGGGGAAGAGAAAGAAGGGAGAGAACTTTGACTGAAAATATTAAAAATGAATGTTAAAAGTTGTTTTTATACCTCCAGAAAAAGAACTGATAAAAATAAACACAAAAGACACAGTTTATATATACGTTTTTTGTTTTGTCAAATGATACTTTCTATAGTGTGAGGAGGGAAAGAAGGGAGGAAGACATCTGGAAATTTTAATGTGATAAACAAATTGTGTAGGTGTGTGTATGTAAAGAAAAAATATTTTTACATGTAACAGGAAAAAATATTTATCAATTTTTTTAATCACACGCTGTACAAGGCACTGTGCTATGCATGCCCTCAAAGCATTTATCATCTTCTAGAGCAGGGACCCACAAACTACAGCCTGCGGGCCACATGTGGACCCCTGAGGCCATTTATCCGGCCCCCACCACACTTCCAGGAAGGGCACATCTTTCACTGGTAGTCAGTGAGAGGAACACTGTATGTGGTGGCACCCCAAAGCGCAGCATCACTCACATACAGTATTACTTCCAGTGACATAATCCTTTGTGTGGCACCTTGTTCTGGGAACGAGGTGCCGTGCAAAGAATTATGTGGCTGCACAATGCACATCATGCATGGTGAACAGCAATCTAGGGGAGGGGATTCCGCAGTGTGTATACTGCCGCCAGGTATAGTGGTGGCAGTGATGGGCTTGTGCAAGGTGTGATAGGCCCATCACAGCCAGCACTGCAGCCTCCACTATCCCAGACAGAGGTATACAGACTTGTTCAAAGTTTGTTTGTTTGTTGTTTTTTTATAGTCTGGCCCTCCAATGGTCTGAGGGACAGTGAACTGGACCCCTGTGTAAAAAGTTTGCAGACCCCTTTTCTAGAGGATATATGACACATACACAAATAAATGCAAAAGTAGATGATAATGATAGAGAGGGAAGAGGCAGCTATTATAATAGTTTAGGCTAGTGATGGTGAACCTGTGGCACAAATGCCCAAACGGTACACAGAGCCGTCTCCATGGGTATACCTTCAGTCACCCACCAGGATTTATTACTAGAAAGCCAGAGGGAATTTTGGGGGTAGAGCTGTTCCCCTCTCCCTCTCCATGATTCTGAGGACATTCCCCACTTTACCCACCCCTCTGTCCAGCAGCCAGTGGGAGAGCTTCCTCCTTCCCCTGTCTGGAGTAAGTAGGGAGTGGGGAGATTGGTATGGCATTTGATCTTTAAAAGGTTTGCTATCACTAGTCTAAGCTAATTTCTAATTTTAATGGAAATGAAAGAGATTAATGTTGAGAATTATTAACATACAATTGATTGAGCTTAGAAAGTGATAAAGGATGAGATAGTTGAAGGATGGGGATAAAGGAGAGAAAAGAGTAAAGATGGTTTTGTGGCTTCAAGTTTTAGTAGCTAAAAAAGATAATCATTATAGCTAGCATTTATAGTGTTTTAAGATTTGAAAATCCCTTTACAAATATCTCATTTTATCAACACAACAACCCTGGTATATAGGTGCCATTAGTACCTCCATAGATAAGAAAACTGAGACTGAGAGTAGTTAAATGACTTGCCCAGGGTCACAGATCTAAGAGGTGTATGAAGCAGAATTTGAACTCAGGTTCAAAGAGTTTTCCTGACTACAAGTCTACCACTATTATGCCACCTAACTTCCTCTTCCAAGTGAATATGATAGTTGGACAGTGAGGGCCATCCAGAGTTGGAGATTATCATGGAACCAACAATTAATATTAGAAAGGAGAGAAGAAATAACATTAGAAGAAGGACTAGCACTGAAAGCGTTTCTCATAATTCAGTACAATGGAACATTCCCACTTGTGCCAGGTTCTGTTCTAGGTGTTGAGATATAAAGACAAAAACTAAGCAATTTCTGCCATTGGGGAATTCACATTCTACTACCTCCACATATACATGTAATTAACTATAAGAAATCTATAAATAAATTCAAAATCATTTTAGGCGGGAGAGCATTCACAACTGGGCAATATCAGGCACAGTCTTCCATGGGAAGCGGTTCCTCATAAGCTGAGCCTTAAAGGGAACAAGAGTCTTTCTATTTTAGCATTACCTACTTCATTAGATCATAGAATTCTTTTTAAAATGTTTACCTTCTGTCTTAGAATCAATACTATATATTGGTTTATATTGGTTCCAAAGCAGAAGAGTGGTAAGGGCTAAGTAATGGGGGTTAAGTGACTTGCCCAGGATCATACAGCTAGGAAGTAGTTGAGGCCAAATTTGAACCCAGGACTTCCCATATTTAGTATTGACTTTTAATTCACTGAGCCACCTATCTGCCCCACCCTCTGATCACAGAATTTTTTTTTTTTAAATAAAAACCCTTACCTTCCATCTGAGACAGAAGAGTGGTAAGGGCTACGCAATGGAGGTTAAGTGACTTGCCCAGGGTCACACAGCTGGGAAGTGTCTGAGGTCAGATTTGAACCTAGGACCTCCCACCTCTGGGCCTGGCTCTCAATCCACTGAGCTACCCAGCTGCCCCCAGATCACAGAATTTTTAAAACTAGAAGGGACTCAAGATTATAATTCATTACCCTAATTTTACAAATGAGGAAACCAAGTGTACAGAGTGGCAATCTCACTTGCTCAAAGTCAGAGAGATACATAGTGAGCTGGGACTTCAAATCCAAGTTCTCTGACTCTAAAAGTCATGTCCTTACCACACACCATTCATAAACAGAGAACCAGAAAGGCCATCTAGGCCTTGATTTTCCATACTAAGAAGCGGAGACCCAAGGCTTACAGAAGTAACAAGTATCAGATACAAGATTTAGACCCAGGTCCCTTGACTCCAGGGCCAGTGTTTTCTCCATTGTACCACAGTACCAACACCTCTCATCCCCCTGTACCATGGAGTTTTCACAGTCAATGAAGTGAAACAATAAGGACTGTTTCATGCTTTGTATTTGTATCTCAAGTCACTTAACCCCAACTGCCTAGCCCTAACCGCTCTTCTGCCTTGGAACTGATATTTAGTATCAATTCTAAGATAAAAGGTAAGGGCTTTTAAAGTAAATAAATAAAGCATAAATGTGCCTCTTCCTATAAGTTGAGGTACAAGAGAGGAGGTACCAGTCTGGTAAAATACCGAACAGGTAAAACTGGTCAAAAAACACCCTGAATGGCCTCTAGGATGGCCAGTGGCTAAAAGACAAAAGGGCGGAAAGAGATAAAATTCTAGATCCATACTCCTGAGGATTTCCACAAAGTCTCTCCTTCCTTTCTCCTCCTCCCTACTTCAATTTTCTCTACTACAAAATAAGAGGGTTGGACCAAAAACCATACAGAGTTCTTTCCAACACCGAGTCCTCTGATCCTATGGCAATACCTCTCAGTTCCTATCTATTTAGGTTCATAACAATGGATGATTAACTTAGATTTTATGAGTTACGGTGGGCATTTTCCTTAATTAGAAAAGCAGGGAGAAACTGCATTTTAGATTTAATTCATGAAGATGTATTCGTGAGGTTGCTGCTATAACTGCCTTCAGAGTACATACCTCTCAGCTCTTCCAGAAAATGTCAAGCTTTTGAGGCTGAAGAAAATCCATCAGAAGTCAGGCTGGTTTGTATAGATCTCCAGTCATTTCTGCTATCAGGGAGGTTCATGCTGGTGGATAGCTTGAGCTGAGTGGCCTAAGCCTTTTGGGTATCCCAAACTAAATGCATCATTAATATGGTGAGCCCCAAGAAATAGAAAATTATCAGTTTGCTTAAGGGAGCAAATCAGTTGAGGTGGAAAGCAGAGAAATCAAATCTCCTGTGCTGTTTGGCCCTAGAGACTAAGTTCATGAGTAGCCCTTTAGTTTTAGCCCAGGAAAGGTAATAAAACCCAGTCTTTGAAAAAAATCAATAGGGAGCCAAGAATAAGAAAGAAATAGTGAACTGAGCCCTAGATAAGTCAGAAAACACTGATTTGAATTCTGACAGCATCGCTTGTTATTCATATGACTAGGTACAAGGTACTTCTCCTCCCTAAACGCTGACAAAATCAGAGGTGAACTAGATCTCTTCCAGCTCTAACTCCTATTATCCTGGGCCCCTGTCCCCTAAAATCAGCCAGTCACTCTTTCCTTCATTATCAGAAAAATATGTATATCCACCTTTCAGATAACTTATGACACTTACAAATTTCCAAAATCAGTAAAGAACATAGGCAGAAGGTCAGACTGAGGTCTTTTCTGATACTTAAGCTTCCCTGAGAGAATGAGACACAAAGGAGATCCCATTTTCTCACAGAAAAGACTTTGGTACATTACATTCTACCCACCCTAAATCCAATGTATCAGGAAATTCCAAGTCTAAGACTGGAGAGAAGCTCACTCAATAAGAATATCACGGAATTTTAGAGCCAATACAGTTTAAATTTGTTTAGCGTGGGGGCAGTTTCATTTGTGGAACCTCTGCGACCCACTGAATGACAAGTCCAGCACATACTACCCTCCAACTCCCTTCCTCTGTTGTAATGATAGGCTAGAGCTGGTCACACAAGGCAGTCAGGAGGAAACTCTAGGCTTGGAGAAGAATGCAGATGTTTCAGTTGCAGAATTTTAGACTTGGTAGAAGGTAAGTTTTCCTTTATAGGTGGGCTATTCAAGTGTGAATGTATGTGTCTGTGTATGTCTGTGCGTCTTTTCATATACTGGGGAAGCTAGATGGCACAATGGATAGAGCACCAGGTCTAAAGTCAGGAAGATAATTCCTGAGTTCCTATCTGGCCTCCCTGAGATACTCACTAGCTGTAGGACCCTAGCTAAGTCATTTAACCTTGCTTGCCTTAGTTTCCTTAACCATAAAATGAGCTGGAGAAGGAAATAGCAAACCACTCCAGTATCTGCCAAGAAAACCCCAAATGGGATCATGAAATGAGGGACACAAATGCAAAAGACAGAGCAACTTTTCATAGAATAGATGCTTAATGAATGCTTTTTGAATTGTATTAAATTCTACTGCCTACTGGATACCAAAGGGTTGGGTTAGGGAGGGACCCTGAGGCTGAGCAAAGGGGGGTCATATTTGTCCTCCTGTCCTGGAGACAGTGGCAATAATTGAGAGATGAAGCAGCTGGAGCCTGGGCCCTGCAGCCCTGCCCAGCTTCCCTGACTTTGTGTGCTCTTTTGAACTCTCATTTCAGTGCAGAACTTCTCAATCTGCTAAGAGGAATGGAGACGAATGGACATTTATCTTGTCCTCAGAGGGGTGTGGATGGATATTTTCCTTGGCTTCAGCAACACTGGCCTAGGGAAACTGGAGACATTATGGAGCTCTCTGCACTGTTGCTGCTTTTCCAAAATAGTTCAATTACTCCCTATGTGTGCTGGCTGACAGCCTGGGGATAGAACTGGTATTCAGTAGCTTTTCTCCTTCCCTTGCCCTCCTCCCACCAATAAAAGGGTTATGTACAGCAACAAGGCATCCACATTCTCTAAGGCTCAGCACCCCTTTAATTTTGCAAATCTTTCACTGGTATCCTCCTTCTTTGCCTCCCTCCAATTCAGCACCACCCTGCTAGCTAGAGGCAATGACAGTAGTGGTTATTAGAAGCAAATTCTCTGAACATGAGAAAGGGAGAGACAGAGACAGAGAGGAGAGACAGAGGACAGAGAAAGAGTAGAAGAGAGAGAGGAGAGGGGGAGAGGCAAAGAGGGAGGGAGAGAGAAAGCTCTGTGCTTTCAGGCCTGGATGGACTGAGGCCAGAGCATACCACTATCCTATTCTCTTCTTCTCCCCCCCCCAAACCCCATCCCTGTGCCTATGGGCCAGAGTTGTTCCCAACTGAAAACCTCAGGGGAGGTTATAGATACAGGAAGTGGATAGCTTTAGAAAAGGGATTCAATCTTTTTGGGGTCCCCTTTGACAGTGAAATGAAAACTTTCTCAGAATAATGTTGTTGTTTTTTTAATTTATAAAGTGTAGTATTACAAAAGAAACCAATTATATTGAAATACGATGATTAAAATTGTTTAAAATGAACTCATGTTCATAGACACTGGCTCTCTATGCTTTGAAGTGATGGGTCTGTCCCCATTGATGACTAGGTGAGAAAGAAGCTACATAAGTTCAGTTTATAGCACTAGAAATAAGAGAAAAGGGTATATAATGTGATGAACCTACTAAAGGAAAAGTATTCCTAATTAGAGAAGAAAAGAATTTGAAAGGAGAGCTTCTAGGGGGGGAAGTGAACCTTAAATTTCAGTTGTTAGAGAAAAAACACCACAGGTGAGTATTTTGTACTCAATGACTATGTGTCTTATTGTGGTTTTGGAGATGGCTTTTTTATGTAGGCCTGAAAAATGTTATATGACCATGGGTAAATCACAACTTGTTTGTCTTAGTTTCCTTATCTGTTGAATGGGTTTTCCTCATCATTAAAAGAAGATGGACTGGGGATAGCTAAGTGATTCAGTGGATTAAGAGCCAGACCTAGAGATGGGAGGTCCTTTGTTCAATCATGGCCTCAGACACTTCCCAACTGCATGGCCCTGGGCAAGTCACTTAACTCCCATTGCCTATCCCATACTGAGAATTTTGCCTTGGAACCAATTCACACTATTGATTCTAAGATGGAAGGTAAGTATTTGGGGAAAAAGAATAAGTTGAGAGGTCCCTTCCAGTGTTAAACCAATAAGGAACACTTCTTGGAGCCCTCTCCAATCCTAATCTTTCTGGACAGAAATGCACTATAGTTATTTACTTCTCTCATGAGTATGGGGCATGGCAGTGAATAGATCAAAAGGACAAGAGACCTGCATTTCAAGTCCAGGCTCTGATTCACACAGCTTTCATGATCCTGGGCAAAGTCACCAAATCTGTGTCTCAGTCCTCTTATCTTTATAAACTGGAGATAATAATTCACTACTTAACTTCACACAGTTACTGTGAAGGAAACACTTGGTAAACCTTAAGGGTGCTACATAAATGTTAGCCATCATCTACAATCCTGTTCTGCTATTCTCCGGACTGGCTCACTGAGCCTCTGGTGGGGATACTAACCCAGTGAGAAAGCAGGAAGATAATGATGTAAAGGGGCTGGAAAATCCATAAACTGGATAAGCAGCTTCTGAATAATTAAATTATAATTACAGCCACTCTATAAACATAACAATGATGAACATTCTAGGCTTTGGGAATTTTCCTGAGAAGCATAAATCTGATAGAAGCAATTGAATTCTTAAGTCTCATAAAGGCAAACTGCAAGAGATAAGCAACTGAGTTTAAAATTCAATAAAATTTTTGCACTTTTTTCCTCCCTCTGCCTTAAATCAGGAATTGAATATATAATAATTGGGTCTTTATCTTTCTGCTTTTCCTGAGGGCATGACAGTAAGGTCCTTGAACTATTAGCCTCAAAAGTCTCTACTATCTGAGAAGGCTTTATAATTGATGGGGGAAGGGGGGGAAAAGAGGCTCAGTCAACATTAGTGGGGCTGGAAAGAAAAGTGATCCAGTCTCCAGCCCAAGCCCAGTGGTGAAGAAGTGCTTTGAAAGGAATATTTTCAGCATGTAGACCAAAAAAAAAAAAAAACTAAATTAATTATTCAACCCACTCTGGAAAACATTGCAAATAAATATTTTTAAATCCGACCTGATCTTCAAGCTTCATCAGTTTTCATTTACAAATAGTCATGGGGGGGGGGGGGGAGGGGGGGGGGATTTGAAATAAAGGTTGCTGATGCATGGTATGTCCTATTCACAAAAAGTATCAATTACCCTCCTTGTGTTCAGAAAACAACCCAGTGACCAGATGGCACGTGCTCTTGAGGCTCTCTCTATCTGCTCTCATTAAGTTGGTACAAATCCATTTGCTTCCAAACATTTATTTGAGATGTTTCTCCAAGACAACTCCAGCTTTGAAAAACTCTCTCTGACTTACAAGGACTTCAGAAAGGTCTTAGGCAATTTAAGGCCCTGAGACTGAACTCGGTGCATAAGTTTGTTCTGTTTTTTCTCCTTTTATTAGCTGCCTGATGCACGACCTGATATGTTCTTAAATAAACACTGCTGAACCTCAGGGGATGATTATTTCGGGTGCAGATTATTCAGTCCTTTCCCTTCTTCCCCCTTCCAATCTGTTCCCTATCTCATTTCATTGCTCATTTGCACATCCACTGAAAGGGAAAGAAGAAAATGAAAGGAAAGTCAGTAAATTTTGCTTCTTGTTAGCAAATCCAGCAAAGGAAAGAGGCAGGAAAGGGATTAGACTTATAGGAGAGAAATTACATTAAACAATAATTTGCAGAGTTCACTTACCCATACCATCTATCTTAAGGCTGGGGATTTGAAGATAAAAAGCTCCATCATAATGATATGGCCTCACCCTTAAGGAATTATGGAGAGTGATATGACATGAACATAAATATGTATAAAGTACATAATAATGTGGGGCAGCAAGGTGACAAAGGAGATAAAGTGCCTGAATCTGAAGTCAGACTCATCTCCCTGAGTTCAAATCTGGCCTCAGACACTTATTAGCTGTGTGATCCTGGGCGAGTCACTTAATCCTGTTGGCCTCAATTTCCCTATCTATAAAATGAGTTGGAAAAGGAAAAGGCAATCTACTTCAGTACCTCTATGAAGAAAACCCCAAAGGAGATTACAAAGAGTTGGACATACTGAAATGACTAAACAACAACAAAAAACATTAAAATGTGGATAATGAAAAAATCCCAGCAAAGCAATCTAGGAAACCTGGGATATAAGAGAATAATACTTTTAGCTGAGAAGATGGGGGAAGGGGGTACAGAGCAAGAATTAAGGAAGGTTTCATGAAGGTGACACTGAAGCTTAGATTTTAAGCATGGTAAAGGCTTTCAAAGTGGAAATAAGGAATAAATTTCAATTATGTACAGGGATGACCTATTCAAAAATAATTAGGTAGAAGATGTACTGCTGGGTTTGAAAAAGAGGAATATGCTCATTTTGGATGGCCATAAAGCTGAAAAAGAATCACATTGTAGAGGGCCTTAAATGTAAGGATAGAAATGTTTTATTTTATCCTAGAAGCAATAGGGAGTCACAAGAAGGCTTACTGGCAGAGTACTTTCTCTCTCCCATTTTCCTATGCACACAAGTGGTTACACACCTCATGGGGATATAAATTTTCACTGAATTGAACAACTGAATATTGTCATTAATGTTGCAGCATCTGCTCACTTATCGTCTTGACACGTGCTTCCAAAATGAACTTGCCACATGAAAAAGCTTAGCTCTTGCAACAAAAACAGACTTGGAACCTTTTAGGGCACACTGACTGCCTGGAGTTTTGCTTCCACTTAAAGAACACCTGATTACATTATGTGAAAAACTACCCAGACTTGCCAAATGTAAGGTAGGGAATGGTTATTTCCAAAATAAGTAGTCATTCCTTATTTTACACAACAGGACTTCAACAAGTGATTTCTTTAGTCACCTTCCCCATGCTATTTAAAATCCACTGACTTAACAGAAGTTGAATTTATACTCAATTTTTCAAGAACTAACTCTTACAGCAGGCAGCATATCTAAAATAAAATAAAATTAAAAAGTTCAAGTGTCATTTCCTTCAGGGAAACCTCTCTGAATCATCCTGCAAAAATGATATTTCCCTCCAAAGGACTCTCATAACACTGTACATTTTTTTTGGCCAGTGGAAAGAGTTCTAGATCTGCAATGAAATCCTTCCAGGGATACCTACTGGCTACAGGACTAAAAACAAATTTTCTTAATCTCTCAGAGCACTACTTTCTTTGTCTGTAAAATGGGGATCATGTTGGCACTGATTATCTGGAATGGTGGTTAAGAAGGGAATGTTTTGTACATTTCAAAGCACTAAATAAATATGAGTTAGTATTATTTTGTGCTTGACATACTCCATTTTTCACTGAAGTTACTCATGTATGTGAAATCTCCATGACAGCAAGTACAGATTCTTAAACATTTATTAAGCACCTATTGTTTGCCAGGTATCATGTTAAGAATGGTGGGCTACATATAGCATGCATATAAATACAGTGAAGTTCAAGAACTTGTGATTTTTTTTCAAAATGGACATCCTCTCCACTATGCAGATGACCATCTTAGATAATGATCTCAAGAATTGTTATGCCAGAACTGGACAGGAAAGGATAGGAAAGGACCGGACAGAAAACAAAACAAAATGAAACTCAAACTTCAAACTCAAAACCTTCCCAGCTTGGTTGGATCTGTCTTAACTTCTGATCGTTGCAAGGTTTTCAAAAAGTCATGTGAGCATCTGCACATCAAAAAAAAAAAGGGAAGACCTTGAGGAAGTCACCCTTAAAAACAATGTCCATTCTCATCAGAAGTATTCTGCTTATAAATATGTCTTGTACACACTAGGAATCAAGACACAGCACTTTTCTTGATCACTGTGGAACAAGTTATTTATCTACATACTATGTTCTGTTCATCTTGAAGGGACTACAGGAAAATAGCAACAGTGAGATAGATTAAACTTCAATCAATCAATCAAAAAAAGGGCAATTATTACATACATAATATATGCCAGACACTATTCTGGGCACTGGGAATATAAATATAAAGAACAAAATAATTCCTATTTTCAAGATTACATTCTGATGGTTTGATTTTTGGACCAAGGTTGTTGAAAATGTTTGCTATTCATCTACTGTACTTATTTACCACTGCAAAGTAATATTCCTATCTTTTGCCTCTTATTGTTACCCCAGCATTTAGCCCAGTACCAAGAATATGATAGGTGCTAAGTAAATGTTTATTGGCTGACTGGCTGATATTCTATAGCCGTGTTGGTGAACCTATGGCATACGTGCTAGAGCATGCCAAAGGAGACTGCTCCCCACACCCTCTTCACTACACCTGAAGACATTTCTCACATTCCCCGCCCCTCTGCACAGCAACCCAATGGGAGCACTTCCTCCCTCCCCTATCTGGGGTAAGGTAGGAAGCTGACATGCAGTGTAAGGGTTGTAGTTTGGGCACTTGGTCTCTAAAAGGTTCACCATCATTGTCCTATAGCAATTAGCCCCAAGGAATTTGAGCTCAGAGCAGTTCATATGAACTAAAAACCAGGTTCTAGAACTGAGCTATTAATTATAAATTTATGTCATGATTGACATGAGTGACTCCATTTTGAATTTGCTTTGAATATGTGCATGCCAAGCACTTGGTCTATATAATTTACATGGACAGTTTATGAAAATTATGTAGACATCCTGTTTGTATGAATTATGTTTACAATGTGCTGTTTGTAATGGTTAAGACGACCTAGCCAGTTTGATATAACTTATCTATTTAATGCATGACAGTCATCTTGAGGTCAAGATACTAATGTAGTAATATTTTGACACAAACAACTCAGCCAATGATTGGGCAGTGATTACAGCAACCAAAAGCTGAATGACTTCATCCACTATATAATCGGCCTGACTGAGTGAATATGTCACAACTCCTGATCACAATAAATAATCGTGGTATCTCAGCATAGACTGAGGCCTCACTCCTGACGCGCCCTGTGGATCATCAGGGACTGACTACTATCTCACAGACTTGCCAGATGGAGTTCAGTCTTCAGACATCACTGTTCACAAACCAGATCTCTCTCACTGGTCATTTACTACTTTCTGCCCTGTATTATCGTTATGCAAATACTTATCTTTCTTACTATATTTGTAACTTTCTTAACTATGCTTAGGGGTGCCTTGTATTCAATGGATATACAATAAATGTTTCTTAAATGTAACTGCTCAAAAGCTAGAATCAAAATGATTGCCTCCTACTTGCCTCCTTAATTTTCCAATTTGTTTATTACATGTCAAATGTATGATAAATTGGAGTGTAAAAATGACATGCGGACGAGGAGAAAGAATAACAGACTAGGAAACAGAACTGTAATCTAGTTCTGCTTCTATCAGTAACTAGCTATGGAATCAAGTTATAAAAGTTCCCCATACCTCAGTTTCCTCTCACAGTAAACAATGATGACATCACGGTTATTGTGAGGATTAAATAATATAAAAAATTTTAAAGTATCTTAAAAGTTACAAGGTGCCATATAAATGCATATCAGCAATAATGTAATCATCATGTGAGAGGCAGGGTAGTATGATGGACAAGAAATTGACTTCCAAGTCAGAAAGACCTTAGTTCTAGTCCTCCCTCTGATATATATACTGATTATTTGAGTCTGAGCAAGTCACTCTCAGTGACACAGGTAATTCACTAGAATTCTTTAATTCTCTATAAATCCTAGAAGAGTTGATGAGCAACATTAGTAGTGCTCTCAATTGAAAGTTTCCTATACCACTGAAATCAGTGACTCTCTCAAAAGAAAAATGATCAAATGGTTATAGTACTAGGCAACTAAAATATTAGAAAAGGAATGTATACATTTAGTGAAAAACTAGAAGCTCAATAACCAGTTAAAACATCAATTTCCAACAGTGCCCATCTGCATTGGCTTTGACAAGATTTTGTAGATAACACTATTTCTAACTTACTGAGAAAGCAGACATCTTATTGGAGGAAATTGAGATGTTGCTATGGTGATTCAATGGGGAAATCACTATTAACTAGTATCAAAAGCGTATAATAATGGGAAAGCTCGTTAATTATAGGTATAGAATGCACATTATGAGAAATGAAGCTACCAGATGTATAACTAGAGAATGGACTACCTTAGCTGTTATAAATATTAGAAAATACAATAAAACTTAAGTTATCACTTTAAAAAACACACTACCACATCACCATGCTTCCTTCCTCAAGCAGCCTGGAATGTTTCCTAAACAGGAGGCAAATTATCATCATCTTCTTCATTTAAGTTGATAATAAATCAGAAGCCAGTGGAGCACCGAAACAAGGTTTTGTTTTGTTTTGTTGCTAAACAAGGAAAATAGCAGAGAAGAGTCCAACACTAGAAAATTACTTGCAATACTTTGTGACTGATCAGTTAGTTCATTGACTACAGGGAAAGGAGAATTCAGACTGGCAGACAATGTCTATAAATGGTCAGTCTTTCTCCTATGAAAGACAAGAGATATGAAGAAAGTCAGAGGAGACAGAAGAGATAAGAATGAAAGGAGGCAAAATAAGTAGAGGGAAAAGAGTGGGGGAGATTAGAAGCAACAGAGATAGAAGTGTTGACAGGGGAGCAGGCAACGGCCATTCTTTGACAGTAGAGAAGACAGTAACAAAAGAGACAGAGAACAGAACAACCCTGCTGGGAGAAGATACAAACTACCAACTGAACCAAAATTAAGGGAGCCTATCAAACAGCTACACCCACCTCAAAAATGCCTGAAGGTATAAATGGAAAAAGATGAAATTACTCCAATCAGTAGATTTCAGCCATCTGGGGAAGACAACAGTCATATGTAGCAAGCTAAGTCACAATACTGTAGAAGACTTTAACATAGTCTCTACAATTGAACACATAAAGAACAAAACAAAGTAACAGCTTCACCACAGAAGTCAACCTTTACTCAGGTTTCTAAACTTCTGATGAAAGGTCTAGAGCAGACGTGTAAGAAAATCATGCTAATATTAAAAGAGAGAAAAGGCATCTGTAGATGATTTGAAAAGGGCAAGTCAAGAAGAAGTGAACCCATCTACCATCACATCAAAGTTCATAAAAATCATTTGTTCAAATTCTTTGAAGATTATAAGTCATCTAAATCTATTTAGCAGCACTGTCATTCATGATCATTTAATTAAAGCATCAAGAACAAGTTACACATGTATGATTTTCAGTAAAAAAAAAATTATTTGAGATATCTGGCTCCATGCTAATTGGGAAGGCAAAGATGATTTTTTTTATTTCATAAATAAATAAAATTGGGGGAGGTAATGTATATATTTTTAAAAGGGGCCTTATTTAGCATTTCAAAAAGCTACATGGCTTTGTATCATAACGGGAAAGGTAAAAAAAAAGTTCATGATGCTCCATAAAAGTCCTATTTCAATACCTAATCATTTCTGGAAGACCAATGGAGCAGAGATTCTATAACATTAGAAAAGCTTCCAATATGGTCTTGAAAACAAGACAGTCTATTTTCCAACAACCATCTTTTCTAATCATGGAGAGGCAAATCACAAATAGGATAGTCACTTATTGATGAAACATTTTGGGTCTTGAAGACCCTTGAAAGATGGAGGAAAAAAATTTCATTAGCCTTTAGCTCTATGTGGCCCTCTTCTGTTGCAGCAATGATGGTGGCAGATTATACTGGATCACACAGTTTCTAGATCATCAACAAATTTCAATCTGATTGCTGGTATTATAAATGGGAACTCCTTGTCCAAGGACTAATAAGTGTATTATTGCTAGAGGGGATCAATCATATCAATCTAGAGAAGAAAGAAGATAATTGTAGCTAACTGGAAAATGGTTCACTAGTTCTTCTGGGAGAAGCAAAGAAAGGAGTTAGTGGAATGTGCTTATCATAGCCTAAGAGATACACAAAATATTATTTTATGGGCTATCTAGTCATCATATATTGAAATATTAATGAGAAGCAGTATAAGAAATCCACAATGAAAATAGCTGAATCTTAAGCACCAACTTTATGGAAGACAAAATGGCAAAGAAATCCTAGGAAGAATTAGATAAGATCATCTAATCACCATACAATCTGATACTTGGTGACCTCAGTAGAAAGGTGGGAAAAGATGACAATGGAGAGAAATATATGGGAAAATATAATTCAGGAGAAAGAAATGAGAATAGCCAAAGGTTTGCAAATTATACAAATGTTTCATGTCAATATCATAGACACTTTCTTCATAAAAAAAGAAATGATGGCCACAAACAATATCATGAAGAATGAAACAACCAGGACAGACAGAAAATCACTTATTATTGACCCTAATGTTATCCTTGAGACAATTGTCAGTGCACAGTGAGATCATCAACTTGTAAGAGCCAAGACCAGAATTTATAATAAACAAGAATAAAGAATAGTAATGAGAAAAAATGTGGCTTTAAATTAAGATGATTTAACCCTGATTTATTTAAACAAGTCACTGGAAAATAAAAAATGAAAAGCAGACAACAGAAATAATTTCAACACTACCCATAATAAATTCAGCCAGAATCAAATCAGTTTCCCC
This sequence comes from Monodelphis domestica, assembly GCF_027887165.1. NCBI lineage: Eukaryota > Metazoa > Chordata > Mammalia > Didelphimorphia > Didelphidae > Monodelphis > Monodelphis domestica. The sequence goes on from NC_077230.1 coordinate 82,255,186, forward strand.
TAACTCCAAGAAATGAGCTGTTGCCTTATGTCTTCCTGGAACCACGCTTTCCATACCATTGCAAGGAGATCTCCCAACTCACTCACTCTCTCTCTCTCTCTCTCTCTCTCTCTCTCTCTCTCTCTTTCTCTCTCTCTTCATAACACACTCTCCCCTTTCCAACTCCCATTAATGTGCTGTCTTTTCATATTTGACCATAAACTCGTTGAGGAAGAAATTGTCTTGTTTCCATGTATTTGTTTCTGGAGTGCTTAGCACAATGTCTGGCATATATAGTAAGCCCTTAATAAATGCTTTTTCTAACTGATTAATTTAGTCATTAATACAAGAAACCAAAAGACTCCAGAAAACAATTTAGTCCTCAAACATCTGACTTGCTTGCCAAATAGAGATAAAGTTCTAAAGCACAACACTTATTCCTACTAGGTGAGGAATTATTGAAAAAATCTTAGAAAGAGGGATAACAGACAATTATGAGTAATATCACATCACAAAGCAAAGAGAAAACAAGGAGGATAAAACCAGTCTAAAAAACCTTTGGCACAATAGCCAAAGCCAACTGAGGAAAATCATCCCAAGGCATTCATGGATGAAAACAGAAAAAGAACTATGAACAAAAGAAAAAATGGAAAAAAATGGAAAATACAATAAAACTTAAGTTATCACTTTAAAAAACACACTACCACATCACCATGCTTCCTTCCTCAAGCAGCCTGGAATGTTTCCTAAACAGGAGGCAAATTATCATCATCTTCTTCATTTAAGTTGATAATAAATCAGAAGCCAGTGGAGCACCGAAACAAGGTTTTGTTTTGTTTTGTTGCTAAACAAGGAAAATAGCAGAGAAGAGTCCAACACTAGAAAATTCTTATTGTAACCAAGGAATAATGTTCTAAATTGACTAAATAAACTAATTCAAATGGAAAAAAAATAAACTCCAATGGTTCCATAAAAAAATAAAAAAATAAAAAGCATCAGACAAGGAAGGCATAAAACAGAGACATTGGAGGAGCTTAAGCACACAATTGTGGATGCTTTTGTTGGTCAATGATTTAGTGTTGATTCCAACAAGCCCTAAGACATTCTAGAGTCTCCTGTAAGAACTTAAATCATTTAAAAGAGTTTGGCCTATCCATGAACACAAGAAAGACCAAAGAGATTTTTTTTTTTAATGCCTAATGCTCAAATTTCAAATTTTATCCAGATCAAATGTTCTTGACCTGGAATTCATGAATGTGCAATTTAAAAAATATTTTATTGATTGCATTCAAATATAATTGGTTTCCTTTGTAACTCTATGTACTTTATTTTATGCATCCTGATGCAATGAACATTAAGAACCCCTAATCTAGACGGACATCCTGCAGAGATGTCTAAAACTAAGTATATCTGGGACAGTTAATATACATGGAGAATAAACTGTTGAAAAGGAGAGAATGAGGTCTGGATTACTTTCAGGAAGTTGAAAAGCACCTTTCTTGATTCCCAAACTTTCTGTAATAGCAAAGGTCCATCATTTCAATACAAAGATTTTACCAGTTTTGCTATATTGCTATATAGCAATGACCTGCAATGACTTCCTCCAAAGAAATAAAGAATGAGCATTACACAGAAAGCAATGGAGAAGCAGATGGTTGGGGGTAAGCAAACTACAATATAAAACTAAAAGGGAACTTTTAAGAAGAACAGTAAAGTATGTCATCAAAAAGATGTATGATTAAAAAAAGGAACTGGGCTAAACATGAGGTGAGAGTTAGAAAGGAATGAGAAGTGAACAGCCAGTGCTCCATTGGTATCACTAGTGAGAAAGCAAGGAAGGCCTCTAGCTCATGGGGTGGTCTCCCAGTGCTAACTTTTGTGAGGTTGATGGAGAAGTGGATAGAGTCCTGGGCCCAGAGTCAGGAAGACTCACATCCTGAGTTCAAATCCAGTCTCAGATACTTCCTAGCTGTATGATCCTGGACAAGTCACTTAATCTTTACAGCTTCCGTTTCCTCATCTGTAAAATAATCAGGAGAAAGAAATGGCAAACCACTTTGGTAAATCTGCCAAGAAAATCGCAAATGGGGTCACAAAGAGTCAGAAACAACTGAAACAATTGAACAAACTTTTGTGAGCACATTGAAAGGAGTTAAGAATGATGGACAGACATGCCTGGGTTTCAACCTTCATTATTAAAATAAACACCTGAAATGAAATCACAAAACCATTTGAGTACCTGAGATGCTACAAAACAATTTTGTGACTTTTTTAGAGAACTCGGTTTTCTAGTGCTGATGAAATGGGACAGGTGCAAGTGAAGGTGAATCCAGGGTGCCCAGATTTAATCAGGCTTGATTGCCTTCCGTGTCTTCATACTGCACCAGCAATCTTATAAAATATAATCCAGACTTTCAGTGGTATTGCAGATATATCTGTTGCTTACAGTAAGAGCACAAATATTTTTTTCCTATCACTCTTTGTACCTACTGTGAAAGATGAGACAGCAAAACAATCCTACCAATGGGCACATACAAAGTCTACCCTGAAAAAGCAGCATTATTGTCTGCTGACATTTTTCTTATTTTCCTACCTGCTAATATAACCAATGTGTCAATTGCAATGAGATATTATTATAGGAAAAAACTGCATACTGTACAGAATTCTAAACACTGTTGTAACACTAAAGATACAGCTTTTAATGTTATTTGTCCCTGAATTTTGGTTAAAAGTCAGACATAAAGAAAAACTACATGAAAAGAATGGCTAGGTATCCAACCTGCATGTTTCAGCTTTTCAGAATGAAGAATCTAAGTTCCATGAATATGGTGGGTTTTTTTTTGTTTTTTTAAGAACCTTTACTTTCTGTCTTATAATTGATACTAAATATCAATTTCAATGCAGAAGAGCAGTTAGGGGTAGGAAACTGGGATTAAGTGACTTGCCCAAGGTCACACAGAGTATCTGAGGTAAAATTTGAACACAGAACCTCCTGTCTTGAGACCTGGCCTTCTATCTACTGTGCTACTTAGCTGTCCCTATATATACTTCTAATTGCCAGATTAGTGCATCCAGCAATGGTTACAGCAACAGTAGAATAGGAAAACTAAAAAGAGAGGTCAGATGAGAAAGATCTCTGAATAAAATTGGGCCAACAAGTTTATGGATCAAAAAAGAAGAAGAAGAAGGTCAAGACTTAGCATCTGAAGCTGGTGGTTCAGTGGATACAGAAGGTTTAGAAAATTTTTATATGGCCAAGGGTGTCCTAGAATCAACTAAGATGAGATCTCCAGCCCATTTTTAAATTTCCATTGTGGGCATTTATACCTCAAAATACATGTCAGAATCTAATTTACTATTTTGCTGATTTATTTAGATTTACAAAAGAGATGGAAAATACTAATTTGCTGTTTAGTTGTTTGGTCACATCTGATCCTTGTGACTCCAGTTGGGGTCTTCTTGGCAAAGATCTGGAATGGTTTTCCATTTCCTTCACAGGCTCTTTTTACACATGAGAAAAATGAAAAACACGGGGTTAAAAGACTTTCCCAGGGTCACACAACTAGTCTGAGGAGGCCAGATTTGAAATCAAGAAGTTGAATTTTCTAGATTCCAAGCCCAGGACTCTATACACTGTGCCACCTAGTTGCCCCTAAAATGCTAATAATATAGATTAAACTTCAAAGTGTGTTTCTTGAACTTTTTTTTCAGAAAGCTAGTTGTTAAAACATTTACAATGGCATTCCTAGCTGCACCTATAAAGAAAAAAAATCTTCTACTTGTCTTCTGCTATTTGTTTAATATGCTATCACATGTGTAGTGGAAAGAATATTGGAATGACCTGATTTTTAGTCCTATTTTGCCACTACTATGAGCCCTTAGGCAATCACTTCACTCTGAACTTCAATATCTATACATAAATTGAGGGATCTGAACTAAATGATCTCTAGTCTGGAGTCACTTTCTTCTCAATTTCATGATCTGTTCCAGTTCTAATATTTTCTAAATCTAAGCACTTCACTGAAGGCCTCCTAAGATAAGGCTTAAGTTTGTGTGCAACCAGACTCTAAAGGACCAGTTCAGACTAAAGGACTGGCTGACTTGGAAATAATTAGCCTAGAATGAATGAGATCTAGTGAAAAGGTTAATGTTTAAACCTATGACTATGTCAAGATACAAGAGAGATGTGTCAATCTGTGATGGTCAGGGTACTTTTTCTTCTAACAATATCCTCAAGTTATCTCCCAAGAGATAAAATAGCTGGCTTCCTCCCCATTTCCTTTGTCTTTACCTCCATCTTCCCAGTCCTGGTCTATGATTTTATCCTAAGTAAGATGGTTTCCCCTCCTACAATAGACCTAGGCCAACAGTGGGCTCTCTCTCTCTTTTTTTTTTTTGGTCTAAATCTGCTGTTCATGGTATTAGCTCATCTTGTTAACTCTCCATCATGCTTCACTGCCAATCTTTTGCTTAATAAGTCATCCCAGAAAGGTGACATTGTTCTTCCTGAAATGCTAGACTCCAACAAGGCAATATATTATATATGTCAAGGGTACAACACATGGATTTCAATATCATTTGTACTAACTCTTAGCCACTGTTCTAACCATAAAGGCCCTTATACAATTAATATTTTCAGGCATGAATGGGGGCCTTGCTCAAAAGAAGCATACAAAGCAGACTGGGGTATGGAAGATTCTGACACTATTGAATGTCAGTCACAACAGCTGCTTGCCTCAGTAATCCCAAATTTTTGTAAAAGCAATCCTGATGACCCTACAACTTATTCTAGACAACAGTGGTCCACTATGATTCCCTGATCCTACCATACCCACCGTAAGCATGCATGACTTCAATCCTCTGCAAGAGACAGTCTCCCTCATCTACTAGATAAAGCCTTCCCTCTGAGATTTTCTTCTCTCTACTCTGCAATATCTTGGATATACAGTTATTTATATGCCGTTTCCTACACTAGAATGTGAGCTAAAGGCCAAGACTGAGTTTTTATCCTCAGTGCTAGGCACAGTACCACACATGGAAGTCTCATAAATGCTTGTTGACTGACTGACCTAAGAAGACAAAACATAACAAAAAGGACTGTGCAAAGACCTGGGCTGACATCACAGCTATAACCAACACAGGACAAACTAGACATAATGGTAAATTTTGTACCATGAGCCCAGAAAGTCCATATCATTAAGTTGACTGTTACTCCTCTAAAGCGTTCCACACACTTCCCATAGGTATTTTCTCTTTTGTATTCTTTCCAGGCAACTGAATGTTGGTATCATTAGCTTTAGGAATGTTTGTTAGGTAGCTTGCCTACAGGCAGATTTCACCTATTGCTTTTAATTAGTTCCCCAAAAATATCAATGTTGGATTTAAAAAAAAAAAACTTCACTGAAAGCAGTTAATTAGACAACCTGATTGGCAGTTTAGGAAGTCAGCTGAACAAAATTACCATCAGCATTTTACAACAAGAGGTGGCTTTGATTATAACGCACTAATGATGACTCAGTATCTGTGTGGCCTTAAGCAAGTCATTCTCAATCTATGAACCAGAGTTTCTTCATCTATAAAAGAAGACAAGATTTTTTTTTATTTTATGGGAAATAGTTGGTAAATCCAAAAGCACTATATAAATGCCCTGTGTTACAGAATGCCATTAGTAGTGCATCACTCAAGGTAAGAAGTACATGACTAAAAAAAAAAAATCACATGATGGCAAATTTTTTTTCCTCCACAATACATAAGTAGGAGGGGTTTTCAAAGACACTATCAAATCAAATTAATTCATCCATAAACCAAAATTTCTATGGATATTTCACCTTTGGAAAAGTAATTACTTTTTAAAAATCTATGTCAAATATCTAAAATTAGTTCAATCATAAAAACTGGGCTCAGTTCTTCAGCCCAAGGCTTAGAATGAATTAGCTCAAGCCTAAGAGGGAAAAAATCTTCTGTGACCAATTTTAAATCTTACTAAAACCTGAAAATATAACCCACAGCAGTGACATTATATCCATTTATTCCTATGATAGAAATAAAGAGTTTTCAGAGGGCAAATGGAAACCACCATTACCACTCCATCCTCAAACACAAGTATTTAACTGGAGGGTAAGCAATATAATTATAGTACTCAATGAAATCAGGACTGGTCTTCTCTGCCATGTGCTGCCAGCTTCCTGTAGGGAAATATGCCTATCTGCCTCTATCTCCCTATATGTCTCTGCCTCTGTCTCTGTCTCTCTGTGTGTCTGTCTCTCTCCCTCTCTCTCTCTCTCTCTCTCTCTCTCTCTCTCTCTCTCTCTCTCACACACACACACACACAAAAACAAACACACACACACACACACACACATACACACACACACACTCCCTTTTGCCACCCCTCTTTGCTCCCTATGATCAGAGAACCAAAGTGTGAACTATGTCAGGAACAGCCAGAGTTGCAAGTCTGTCTATTCATCACTCAGGTGGCCTTATGTGACCTGATTTGAACTGTCAGCCCCTCTAGTCAATCAAACTCCTAGGTAGATTTTTAGCAATGAAGTCCCACCAGCATCCTTCCCTGATTACCACTGTCACTATCTTGTATTGCAACTTAGATGCATATAAGACACAAGTAGCATACAATTCTAAAGGCAGTGCCAGGGGTATAATTTGAATAGCAAATTAGGATAAGGTTTTCCAGAAGTGTAGTTAGTGTGTTTTTCCTTAGGAATGAGTGGATTTTGTTCTATAGCATCTCTTCCTACTTATGCTTTAAAAAATGCACAAATAAGCCCATTTCTTCCTTTCTTGTCTGAAAAGAAATCAGTCATCAGAGTCATAACTAGGGCAAGGTGAACAAGGCTCTGACAATATTTGCACTCTGATAGCAACTCCCACTCCTACAGCTATGCAGAAACAACTGAGCTTAGCACCTAGTTAGCAAAAATAATTGGTTAAAATAGGAAGCTACCAAATGTCTCCCCCATCCCCCAGGCATTTTTTTCCAACAGCAGACTTAGTTTTAAAGTATCCCCAAGTTCTATGCCCACAGAGACCAATGGCTCCCAAAATGAGGTAGTATCCTGGAGTTCGACATTCTCCAAGCTTCAAAATCACTAGTTATAGCTCTGTCAACAACATCAGAGGTCTCAGATTATGTCAGAGGTTTGGAAGACACCCACCCTCTAAACCTGTACTGAATTCTTCCCTGAAGTTGGTGTAACTCTGATGCCAGAGCCTTAGGAAGCTGCTCCCAGGAAGCAGAATAGCAGCGTGGCACTTAGAAGAGTTTCGTGGTCCTTGAAAGTGAGAGACTAGGCATAGAGAAAATCCCAATCCCTCTTGCTAGCATGCACTGGTCACATCAAGACATACTTATAGAATGAAGACACTTCCTGCTCCTGTATTACAACTCATTGGTTTGTCTACACTGGGTATGATAACAAATCAGACAAGACAGATAGTGGGCATTGAAATACCACACACTTCAATGAATGCATATTCTTACTGAAATGGGTTTTTCCAACACTGCAGTCTATAATCCATCCATGCCTTCTTCTTATGCAATTAAAAGTAAAGTAAAATGGAAACAAATACTGGCTCTGGAGTTAGAAGGACCTGAATTCAACTCCAACTTGACTCCAATTATATGCCTTACACAGTCATTTATCTTCCAAAGTTAATCTAGTTCTATGATTCTATGTTCATCTCATAAGTCTTCCCATAAAGAACCATTCCAATATGTATCCATTGGCTTTTAAAATATTTTTACATAGTAGTGCAAAGAGGGCATACCCAGGGGGCACAGTGGATAGAATGCTAAACTTGAAATCAGGAGGACCAGAATTCATACCCAGTCTCAAACTCTAGTATGTAACCCTGTGCAAGTCATTTAACACTGCTGGTCTCAGTTTCCATATCTGTAAAATTGCTGGAGAAGGAATTGGCAAACCATTCCAGTATCTTTGCTAAGAAAACCCCAAATGAGATCACATAGAGCTGGACGTGACTAAAAAGACACAACAACAACAACAACAACAACAACAACAAAAGATAGTTGTGCAACATAATGTTTTGAAGTTGTCTATCCTTTATTCTCAGCAAAATACTGGTCCAGAAAGTTAGTATAGTATAGTGGTACAGTATAGTATAATATAGACCAAAGCACTGGTCTAGGAGTCTGGAAGATATGAGTTTAAATGGGGGGGGGGGGGGGGGGGAGGGGAGGGCAGTTGGGTAGCTCAGTGGATTGAGAGCCAGGCCTAGAGCCAGGAGGTCCTAGATTCAAATCTGACCTCAGGCACTTCCTAGCTGTGTGACCCTGGGCAAGTCACTTGACTCCCATTGTCTAGCCCTTACCACTCTTCTGCCTTGGAACCAATATACAATAATGATTCTAAGATGAAAGGTAAGGATTTTAAATAAATAAACAAACAAACAAATAAATAAATAAATCCTGCCTCAGATCCTTACCAGTATATAATTGAAAATCTGTTACCCAAAAAAAGAACTACATTTCCTGGGGAGCCAACTGACTTCCTGTCATTGCATACTTTCTGTAGACAGAGGATGTTAGTGAGTGGGTGGTCCTCTTGGGCCTCTTTCTTGGGCTTGTATCCGGCATGGTGGTGGTGGTAAGCTAAGCATAGGGATTTTGAAATGACTAATCAGCCATTTTATTTAATTAGCCTCTTTATTCCTTGATTTCTAATGATCATTAATAAATCCCTTAAAATATAACATTTTTATATTTGAGATTTAATTTTAATTTTTACTAGCAGCATAATCTTGGGCAAGTCATTTGATATCTCTGTTTCAGTCACCTCATCTGTCTGTAAAATGAGGGCTTTAGACTAGATAGCTTCTAAGATCCTCTGTAACTCAGGATTGATGACCTTCTGACCTCATTTTTCAGCTACATGTTTCTGATGATATCTTCTCTGAAAAGCATTTCCCACACGCAAGTCATTATTAATAATATGGCACTGCCCATTATACACATCATGTATCTTTCTATAATTTTTATTCTACTGAAACCATGTTGTTCCATAAATTGTAGTCATATGGCATTTCTGGGAGAACATTAATTTTTTTACCAAAATAGGCTTGGGTGACAAGGTCACTGAAAGATCTGCACAATTTTCCTAAATGCTACCCAGTCCAGTCTTAACCTTCTATTCAACTCCAGGTCAAGTTCAATCATCTATCTATAGCATCTAATCAAAACATATGTATAGTAAAAGACTAATTCAGTGGGCTGCCAATTAACACCAATGACAGTGTTAGAGACCTTCAGTTTTTAAGCCCATTTCCAACTAAATTATTTATTAACAGTCTACCACTTGTACATTCACCTTGACTGGTGTGAGTACAGTCGGGTAATGGCCAATGAGGCCCAGCCCAGGGAGTATGCATCATGTACTAAGACTGGGCATCCATTGGTCAGTCCCTGGTCATACATATAAAATATGAAAAAGACTTTTTCTTAAGATCTCTCCTTATTAAAATCCTTCATAGCTGCAAAGATGCGGACTATATTCACATTCACAGATTTTAAAATGTATTTCTTTTTACATACCATATCTAGGAAAATATGTCCATCCTCCCAGACTTCACACACGTGCAAAAACACATTTTATTTTTTAATGCTTTCCCCAAATGGCTATCATATCTCATTCTAGCCTGAGCAAGTGCTTAAATGTGAGAATTGAGTGAACCACACTGATTCCATCTTGTCACTCGATTCTGGAGGCCACTCAGTTCCCTTTCTATTCAATTATAGTCCTAGTCCAAATTCAATCTTGTGATAAAAATTCATTCAATTGTGAAAGAAAACCTTTTTGCATGGTTTGAAACTAGCCCTGTGTGGCTGGCTAACTGGACCATTTGTACCTGCTGTTTAGAACCTTAACCAAGGACCTATGTTGACCAGAAACATATACGGATACTAAAACTGATGTACGAAGTTTTCTCACAATGATATACCTCAAACAATCTATATGTCTTATGTGAAAACTGGCCCCGTACAGATCAATCAGTTATTGTTTCCATGTTCCTTTGATTGTTCACAAATACATGGGGAGGAGTAGGATATCTCTTTTCAGGGAATTTTGCCTTTTCTTTCTTTCTCTCCCAACTTGGAAAGCACCTAATCTTTCCTCCAATTAGAAATCAGATTACCTAATTCTGTGTTGTTTCATTTTAATTGGTCTTATTGGATTCATTTTTTTAATGTATAAAAGTCCATCTCTCCCTGTATTTGGGGTCCAGCCCTAAGATAAGGAAGAGGTCTGGTCCTGATTTGTTAGGCAAATGGCATGCATTGCTTAATAAATTGATATGTCAGAAGATCAAACCTTTGTTTTCCCAGTCTTTCCCAGTTTTCATCTTTCTCTCACCACAAGCCGCATGTCTTTTTCATTTCTCTTTTTCTCTCTAAATCAAGAACTATCATGCCAGCAGCTCCTCAAAGTGGAAGAGCTTTATCATTATGAGGGCAGAAAAATGGTTAAATGAATGAGTATCAGATGAAGGAAATTTGCATGACAGAATCTTAACATTGGAAGGAACCCCAGAGATCATGTAGTCCAACCTGAACATGAATCTGAACAAGAATCCCCTCTCCCACATACCTGACTAGTAGTCATCTCTCCATGTCACATGAAAGAGATGTAGGGGCTTAATCAACTAGAGCTGCAATGAGTTAAGAATAGAAAATATCATTCCCAAAATATTTCTTTACTGATTTAGAAAAAAACATAACAAAGTTCATTTGGAATAACAAAAGATCAAGGATATCCAGGGAAATAATGAAAAAAAAACACAAATGATGGGGGCCTTCCAGTCCCAGACCTCAAACTATATTACAAAACAGCAGTCATCAAAATAATTTGGTACTGGCTAAGAGACAGAAAGGAAGATCAGTGGAATAGACTGGGGGCAAGCAACCTCAGCAAGACAGTATACGATAAACCCAAAGATCCCAGCTTTTGGGACAAAAATCCACTATTTGATAAAAACTGGGGGGAAAATTGGAAGACAGTGTGGGAGAGATTAGGTTTGGATCAACACCTCACACCCTACACCAAGATAAATTCAAAATGGGTGAATGACTTAAACATAAAGAAGGAAACCATAAGTAAATTGGGTAAACACAGAATAGTATACATGTCAGACCTTTGGGAGGGGAAAGACTTTAAAACCAAGCAAGACATAGAAAGAGTCACAAAATGTAAAATAAATAATTCCGACTACATCAAATTAAAAAGCTTTTGTACAAACAAAACCAATGTAACTAAAATCAGAAGGGAAACAACAAATTGGGGAAAAATCTTCATAAAAACCTCTGACAAAGGTTTAATTACTCAAATTTATAAAAAGCTAAATCTATTGTACAAAAATCCAAGCCATTCTCCAATTGATAAATGGGCAAGGGACATGAATAGGCAGTTTTCAGATAAAGAAATCAAAACTATTAATAAGCACATGAAGAAGTGTTCTAAATCTCTTATAATCAGAGAAATGAAAATCAAAACAACTCTGAGGTATCACCTCACACCTAGCAGATTGGCTAACATGATAGCAAAGGAAAGTAATGAATGCTGGAGGGGATGTGGCAAAGTAGGGACACTAATTCATTGCTGGTGGAGTTGTGAACTGATCCAACCATTCTGGAGGGCAATTTGGAACTATGCCCAAAGGACGATAAAAGACTGTCTGCCCTTTGATCCAGCCACAGCACTGCTGGATTTGTACCCCAAAGAGATAATGAACAAAAAGACTTGTACAAAAATATTCATAGCTGCGCTCTTTGTGGTGGCCAAAAATTGGAAAATGAGGGGATGCCCTTCAATTGGGGAATGGCTGAACAAATTGTGGTATATGTTGGTGATGGAATACTATTGTGCAAAAAGGAATAATAAAGTGGCGGAAATCCATGGAGACTGGAACAACTTCCAGGAAGTGATGCAGAGCGAGAGGAGCAGAATCAGGAAAACATTGTACACAGAGACTAATACACTGTGGTATAATCGAACGTAATGGACTTCTCCATTAGTAGTGGTGTAATGTCCCTGAACAATTTGCAGGGATCTAGGAGAAAAAACACTATTCATAAGCAGAGGACAAACTGTGGGAGTAGAAACACCAAGGAAAAGCAACTGCCCAACTACAGTGGTTGAGGGGACATGACAGAGGAGAGACTCTAAACGAACACTCTAATGCAAATACTAACAACATGACAATGGGTTCGAATCAAGAACACATGTGATACCCAGTGGAATCACGCATCAGCTATGGGGGGGTTGGGGGGAGGAAAAGAAAATGATCTTTATCTTTAATGAATAATGCTTGGAAATGACCAAATAAAATATTATTTTTTAAAAAAAGAATAGAAAATATCTACCATAAAAAGGTCAATAGGGGCAACTGGGTGGCTCAGTAGATCAAAAGTCAGGAATAGAGATAGGAGGTCCTGGGTTCAAATGGGATCTCAGACACTTCCTAGCTGTGTGACCTTGGGCAAGTCACTTAACGCTTCATTACCTATCTTTTACTGCTCTTCTGCCTTAGAACCAATACACAGTATTGATTCTGAGATAGAAGGCAAGGGTTTTTGCAAATGGAAGGTCAAGTAGTCAACGAAGTGGGAAAGTGCCAGACCTGGAGATTGGATGTCCTGGTTTCAAATCTGGCCTAAGGTATTTCCTACCTATGTGGCCCTGGGGCAAATCATTTAACCCTAATTGCCTAACCCTAGCCACTCTTCTGTAATGGAACTGAGACTAAGACAGAAGGTAAAGTTGGTTTGTTTAAGTCAATGGAATCTCAAGCTGCATTAAAATAAATCAAGAACAACAGGGTGATAGCTCTACTCTGGCACATTTTGCTCAATTCTAGACATCAAACTTTAAAGACCATTAGCAACCTGGAACCTATCCTAGACACAGAGATGGTTGGGGGGTCTCAAAGCTCTATCACATGAAAAACAGTTCAAGGAACTGGACATGTTAAGCTTGTAGAAAAAGACCAGCTGTCTCAAAATATCTGAAGTGCTTTCATGTGGAAAAGGTCTTATATGTCGCAGTGGAAAGAGCCAAGAAATTAAGAGTCATGAGTTCAAATTCAAATTGTGTCCCTTTTTACTGTTAACCTCAGACGAATGACTTTATCTCTCTAAGCTTCAATTTCCTTATTTTCCTTATGAATAAAATGATTCTACCATCTTACCAGACAGAGTTCTAAGATTAAATCAAAATATTATATGCAATAATACGGTATTACTGTAAATAGTAACAATGATTTGTTGTTGTTTTTTTTAACTGTCAGACTTGTGATTTTTCTGGCTAGGGAACTCTTAATGAGGAAACTCAACTCTTACCAACTGTTTGGCATTTGAGAGTCTTTAGTTGGAATTCTTAATTTGAGTCCATGGACTCCTCAGAAAAATTTCAGAGGGTCCAGGAACTTGAATGAGAAAAACAAAATGATATCTTTATTTTCACCAACTTCAAAATGAAAGTTAGTATTTCTTTCACTTATTTAATAACATTAGTACTCTACAGACTTTTTAACTGCTGAGATTCCATGACGCAAAAAGACTAAAAAGCACCTGTCTTAGAGAGTTGTTCAGGGTTCTGGGAGGCCATGTGACTTGACCACAAACCCAGGATGTATCAGGGATGGAAATTAAACCTGGTTCTTTCTGATTCTAAGGCTAGTATTCTCTCCACTTCTCAACACTTGCTTCACACGTAAATTGTTATTGTTATTATCATTATCATTATTACCTGTGTAGTGCTAGGGAGGTCAGAGATCAAAGGTTGATAGATCTAGGGAGACAGATTTGGGCTCAATAATAATGATAATAATTTTAATAATGTAATAATAATAACAACAATAGTAATTTGACTGCTCTATTCAAATACAAATGGAAAAACTAGATGTCAAGGATTTTTTTTAAGAGATTCCTATATTGGGTGAAAGCTTAGATTCAACGTTCATTTTTCCAACAATCTGCTGGCCACTGTCTTTGTAGGGAGATAACCAATCAGCTTTTCTGGCTCTTCCCCAGCTTATTTTATATTTCCTACATGGGCTAGAACACAGATATTTCTTAATTCCCCAATATTATGCAACTTTGAAGGGGAGATCAGTGTAGTACCTCCTTGGAGATGCACTGGGGAACGCATAAAGAAGGTGTTTATCCCATTAATGGGAGCTAGGACTGTAGATATCTGCCTGATCCCCTGCCTATTTCCTTCCTTCCTCTTAGCTCCCTTCAAAAACACCTTTTTCAAACTGGAAAGCCAAAAGGGAAAAAATAAATCTAACACAAACACTCCTCTTCAGTCATTCACAAATCACCTTTGTGAAGCTCCCTTTAGTCTTTTCCCTCTCTGTAGTTTACTTTTTTTTTTCAGGAATTTCTGAAGCAAAAAAGAAGTGTTAAGAGAGTCAGACTCCAAGTATCTTTATAAGCAAAAATGACAACCAAAAAATTTCACAAAAGGTTTCCAAGGATGTCAAGAGACCCTGCTCAGATACACAATTCTTCTCACTATATCAAAGAGTAAAAATGGGTGTGGGGGAAGAGGGAATAGGCATAAGAAGGGCAAAAGAGGAAGAGAAGGAGAAAGGGGAAGATGAAGGAAAAGAATGGAAGGAGGAGGGAAGGAAAGAGAGAAAAGATAAATATAATAGTGAATAAATATAGGTAGGGGGCAATACATATACCCAGAGCTTAGTGCTTCCCTGACTTCAGAATTGGGGCGAAAAAGTGTTTAATTGCACTAGCTAGGCAAAGAAATGAAAATAATCCCAATACCAGTAGGAAGCATAAAGGAATGAGAAGAATGTTCTTCAAACATTTGATCAGAATGTTTTGCTTTTAATAATTTAATGAAAGTGATGCAAAAACATCCCATCAGCAACCATTTACTATATTAAGGACTGCTCTATTCTTAATCCTATGGCATTGGGAGGGATATAAAAGTGGTACAGATTTTCTACATTGAAGGGTTCATCAGTCCTAGCTTCAAATATTTCCTTTGCCAAGCCACAGTCTCTATCATCGCAATAATTTGGTTTTTACTAAGTCTCAAGAGGGTATAGTGTCACTTCCAAAGGTAATTAATGGGGGGGGGGGAAGAGCAGTTCAGATGCAATAATGAAATAATGCTAATTCTATATACTTAACTCCCCAGGAGATTAGAGGAGGGGAAGGGGTAAAGGAAAGAACACTGAGGAGGCTATTTAGAGAAACAGGAAACATTTAATGACTGCTATAAAAGTGATGTTCTCTTTTCATTCTTTTTATTTAAAAATAAAACAAACAACAACTAGGTCTCCATATCTCACTGTGGCTAGAAATGCAGTGGACCCTTACAGAACTAATTCCGATGGTAAATTATATAAAATCTTTTACCTGTTCCATTTTTCCAAGCTGGACTGGTTTATGCTTTCTTAAGCAATTAAGGAATGCAGTGGATAAAGTGCTAGAGTCAAGAAGGCCTGAATTCAAATTCAGTCTCACACACTTATTAGTTGTGTGATTATGGGCAAGTCCCTTAACCGTTTTTGGATTCGGTTTCCTCAGTTATAAAACGAGGACAGTAATAACATTTACCTCTCAGGATTGTTTTGAAGATCAATTGAGACAATATCTGTAAAGTGCCTGGTAGGTATGTGGAAGGTGGTTTAAAAATGCTCATTCCCTTCCTATCCCTGCTCCTCCTTGGATAGCTCCAGTGGGTTCTCCATATTAGCACTAGACTTGGTGCAAACACCAATCCCTAACATGTTTAGGATCAAATACCAACTCCTTCTTGGCATTTAAAGCCCTGCACAAATTGTTTCCCATCCATCCTTTCTTAGTTTCCTTCACACACCATATTCCATGCAGCTTCCTTAAAAGCAATTTTCCATATCCCTGTTTCCCATGCATGTATTGCCATGGATGTGCCATTCAAAACTAAGCTCTGGGGCTGCCTCCTACATGAAACCTTTTGCTAGTGTCCTTCCCCTAAAAAATTCTCTTCTATTTATTTTGAATGAATTTTGAATATGCAAAGAGGCAGTATGGAATACTGGATGGAGAGTTATAGTCATGAAGACATATATTGAAGTTCTATCTCTGACACATAAGGCCTTGGTAATGCCCACTCTAGGGCTACTTCTCCTACTCTCACACTGCTATAGTAAATCTCTAAAGGTCAGCTAACTACTCCTCTCCTCGAGGTTCTAAGGGTAACCCTAAGAAATGAAGATTTCTAGTATTGTTGTCCACAAGCCCCAACCAGTATCTTTCTCCATTAATTATCAGCCAGATGGAATGAGCTTTATCAGGATATTTACTAAGATAGTAGAGCAAAGACAATCTATATACATATAATTCTGCCCATCCCTCCGTCAAACTAGATACCTACTCTCCTGTCACACATATCAAACCCATTGGGAAAATGGCCTCAAACTTAGAAAGCACATGTGGCCAAAGGACAAAGCCACAATCCATAGTCACTCAAAGTTCTTTTCTCCCATTCTGTATTCCCTGTGAAAATTCCTTAATATATCCCTTAAATATGGCTTTCTACTAGGCTCAGAACATCCATGTATTTGTAGAACCAAGAAGTTGCCTTTCCTCACTGTGTCCAAAGTGACTTTGGTGTGTTTCTTAGCCCCCAAAGAATATGATGCTGTAGGTTATTGCTTTGAACATTGCTACTAACTTGGAGGCAGCTAAATCGTGCAGTAGATAAAGCACTGGGTATGGCAGTAAACAAAGCACTGCTAAGAAATCCAGATTTTCAGAGTTCACAAGGTTATCACTTGACCTGGTCGATAAGAGAGGGGTAGGAAAGAAAATTGGTCCTTTTCCCCCTTTCCACTCCCCCACTCCCCAGAGCACTCTTTTTTTTAAAAACATATTTTCTTTGATCATTTCCAAACATTATTCATTAGAGAAAAAGATCATTTTCCTCCCCCCCCCCCCCCACCTCTCCCATAGCCAACCCAAGATTCCACTGGGTATCACATGTATCCTTGATTTGAACCCATTTCCATGTTGTTGGTATTTGCATTAGAGTGTTCATTTAGAGTCTCCCCTCAGTCATATCCCCTCAAACCCTGTAGACAAGCAGTTGCTTTTCCTCGGTATTTTTACTCCCACAGTTTGTCCTCTGCTTGTGGATAGTATTTTTCTCCTAGATCCCTGCAGATTCTGTTCAGGGGCATTGCATTGCCACTAATGGGGAAGTCCATTATGTTCGATTGTACCACAGTGTATCAGTCTCTGTGTACAATGTTCTCCTGGTTCTGCTCCTCTCACTCTGCATCACTTCCTGGAGGTCGTTCCAGTCTCCATGGATTTCCTCCACTTTATTATTCCTTTTTGCACAATAGTATTCCATCACTAACATATACCACAATTTGTTCAGCCATTCCCCAATTGAAGGGCATCCCTTCATTTTCCAATTTTTGGCCACCACAAAGAGCTGAGCTATGAATATTCTTGTACAAGTCTTTTTCCTTATTATCTCTTTGGGGTACAAACCCAGCAGTGCTATGGCTGGATCAAAGGGCAGACAGTCTTTTATTGCCCTTTGGGCATAGTTCCAAATTGCCCTCCAGAATGGTTGGATCAATTCACAACCCCACCAACAAGGAATTAATGTCCCTACTTTGCCACATCCCCTCCAGCATTCACTTTCCTCTGAGGTCATGTTAGTCAATCTGCTAGGTATGAGGTGATACCTCAGAGTTGTTTTGATTTGCATCTCTCTGATTATAAGAGATTGAGAACACTTTTTCATGTGCTTATTAATACTTTTGATTACTTTATCTGAAAACTGCCTGTTCATGTCCCTTGCCCATTTATCAATTGGCAAATGGCTTAATTTTTTGTACAATTGATTTACCTCTTTGTAAATTTGAGTAATTAAACCTTTGTCAGAGCTTTTTATAAAGATTGTTTCCCAATTTGTTGTTTCCCTTCTGATTTTAGTTACATTGGTTTTGTTTGTACAAAAGCTTTTTAATTTGATGTAGTCAAAATTATTTATTTTACATTTTGTGATTCTTTCTATGTCTTTCTTGGTTTTAAAGTCTTTCCCTTCGCAAAGGTCTGACATGTATACTATTCTGTGTTTGCCTAATTTACCTATACTTTCCTTCTTTATGTTCAACTCATTCACCCATTTTGAATTTATCTTGGTGTAGGGTATGAGGTGTTGATCCAAAACTAATCTCTCCCACACTGCCTTCTAATTTTCCCAGCAGTTTTTATCGAATAGTGGATTTTTGTCCCAAAAGCTGGAATCTTTGGGTTTATCATATACTGTCTTGCTGAGGTCACTTGCCCCAAGACTATTCCACTGATCTTCCTTTCTGTCTCTTAGCCAGTACCAAATTGTTTTGATGACTGCTGCTTTGTAATATAGTTTGAGATCTGGGACTGCAAGGCCCCCTTCCTTTGTATTTTTTTTTTATTATTTCCCTGGATATCCTTGATCCTTTGTTCTTCCAAATGAACTTTGTTATGTTTTTTTTCTAAATGGGTAAGAAATTTTTTGGAAGTTCAATGGGTATGGCACTAAATAGATTAATGAGTTGGGGTGGGATGTTCATTTTTATTATATTGGCTAGTCCTACCCATGAGCAGTTAATGGTTTTCCAATTGCTCAAATCTAGTTTTAGTTGTGTGGAGAGTGTTTTGTAGTTGTGTTCATATAGTTCCTATATTTGTCTCGGGAGATAGATTCCTAGGTATTTTATTTTCTCTAAGGTGATTTTGAATGGGATTTCTCTTTCTAGTTTTTGCTGCTGAGCTGTTTGGAAATATATAGAAATACTGATGACTTGTGTGGGTTTATATTGTATCCTGAAACTTTGCTAAAGTTGTTGATTATTTTGATTAGCTTTTTGGTTGAATCTCTAGGATTCTTTAAGTAGACCATCATGTCATCTGCAAAGAGTGATAACTTGGTCTCCTCATTGCCTATTTTATTAATGCCTTCAATTTCTTTTTCTTCTCTAATTGCTACTGCTAGTGTTTCTAGTACAATGTTAAATAATAAAGGTGATAATGGGCATCCTTGTTTCACTCCTGTTCTTATTGGGAAGACTTCTAGTTTATCCCCATTGCAGATGATGCTGACTTATGGTTTTAGATATATACTTTTATTATTTTTAGGAAAGACTCTTCTATTCCTATGCTTTCTAGTGTTTTTAATAGGAATGGGTGTTGTATTTTATCAAAGGCTTTTTCTGCATCTATTGAAATAATCATGTGATTTTTGTTGGTTTGCTTGTTGATATGGTCAATTATGTGGATGTTTTTCCTAATATTGAACAAGCCCTGCAACCCTGGTATAAATCCTACTTGATCATGGTGAATGACCCTTCTGATCACTTGCTGCAGTCTTTTTGCTAGTATACTATTTAAGATGTTTGCATCTATATTCATTAGGGAGATTGGTCTTTCTCTGTTTTTGACCTGCCTGGTTTTGGAATCAGTACCATGTTTGTGTCATAAAAGGAGATTGGTAGAACTCCCTCTTTGCTTATTATGTCAAATAGTTTGTATAATATTGGGATTAACTGTTCTTTGAATGTTTGATAGAATTCACTTGTGAATCCATCAGGCCCTGGGGATTTTTTCTTAGGGAGTTCATTGATGGCCTGTTGGATTTCATTTTCTGATATAGGATTACTTAAGAATTCTATTTCTTCTTCTGTTAGTCTATGCAGTTTATATTTTTGTATACATTCGTCCATATCACCTAGATTGGTATATTTATTGCCATATAATTTGGCAAAGTAATTTTTAATGATTGCATTAATTTCCTCTTCATTGGAGATGATGTCCCCCTTTTCATCTTTGATGCTATTAATTTGCTTTTCTTCTTTCCTTTTTTTAATTAGATTGACCAGTACTTTGTCTATTTTGTTTGTTTTTTTCAAAGTACCAGTTTCTAGTCTTATTTATTAGTTCAATAGTTCTATCACTTTTGATTTTATTAATTTCTCCATTAATTTTTAGGACCTCTAATTTGGTTTTCTTCGGGGGGGGGGGGTTTATTTGTTTGCTTTCAAGTTTTTTATTTGCATTTCCAATTCATTGATCTCTGCCCTCCCTAGTTTGTTAATATATGCACTCAGGGATATGAATTTTCCTCTGATTACTGCTTTGCATGCATCCCAAAAGGTTTGAAAGGATGTCTCACCATTGTCATTTTCCTTGATGAAATTATTGTTTCTATGATTTGTTCTCTAACCGATTTTGGAGTATCATATTATTTAATTTCCAATTAATTTTTGATTTGGTTCTCCATGTACCCTTACTGATCAATGTTTTTATTGCCTTATGATCTGAAAAGGCTGCCTTTATTATTTCTGCTTTACTACATTTTTATGCCATGTTTTTGTGACCTAGTGTATGCTCAATCTTTGTGAATGTGCCATGTGGTACTGAGAAGAAGGTATATTCTTTTTTTGTCCCTATTTATTTTTCTCCATATGTCTATTAACTCTAATTTTTCTAAGATTTCATTCACTTCTTTTACCTATTTCTTATTTATTTTTTTATTTGATTTTTCTAAATTTGATAGTGGTTGGTTCAAATCTCCCACTAATACGGTTTTACTGTCTATTTCCTCCTTTAATTCTCCTAGTTTCTCCATTAGAAATTTGGGTGCCTTACTATTTGGTGCATACATGTTGATTAGTGATATTTCCTCATTATCTAAAGTCCCTTTTAACAAAATTTAGTTACCTTCCCTATCCCTTTTAATCAGGTCTATTTTTGCTTTGGCGTTATCAGATATCATGATTGCAACTCCTGCCTTTTTTCTATCAGTTGAGGCCCAGAAGGTCTTACTCCATCCTTGAATTCTGACCTTGTGAGTGTCTACCCGTCTCATGTGTGTTTGTTGAAGACAACATATGGTAGGGTTTGGGGTTCTAATCCAATCTCCTATTTGTCTACATTTTATGGGTGAGTTCATCCCATTCACGTTCAAAGTAATGATTGTCACTTGTGGACTCCCTGGCATTTTGACATCCTCCCCTAATTCTGACCTTTCTTCTTTAGCTATAACCTTTTAAGCCAGTGATTTACTTTAAATCAGTCCCCCTAGTCCCCTCCCTTGATATGTTTCCCTTTATAATCCCTCCCTTTTTATTCCCTCCCCCTCCCCACTCTCCTTCCCTCCCTTTTTGTGTTCCTTAGCCCCTAACCCCCTTGGTTTTCCCTTCTCCCTTACCCTGTTGGGTAAGATAAAATTCAAGATCCCAATGGATATGGATGCTCTTCCCTCTCAGAGTTGATTTCACTGAGAGTAAGGTTTAAATAAAAACTCTCTTCCTCTCCTTCTTATAGGAGAATTCTTCCCCTCCCCTTCCCATGTGTATCTTTGTGTGAGAAAGATTATTCTATTTAGTTTTTCCCCTATTTCTTAGAGTATATCTTAGTACCATCAATGATTCTCCCCTTCCCTTTTTCTTTTCTATTCCCCCTTCTCTTTTTCTTTTCTATCCCCCCTTTCTCCATGTCATCTTGATGCTCCCTATGTTCCCTATGCATGATTCTTCTTACTACTCTAATGATGCACACAATTTTTGAGTTACACATTAAATTTTCCCCACATATTAATATATATAAATTGATATCAATGTAGTCCTTATAGAAGAGAGTTTGAATAAACGAAAAAGATAACATTTTTCTCCTTTTCCCTTTCCTTCATATTTACCTTTTCAGGTATTCTTTGTTCTTTGTGTCTGGATGTCAAATTTTCCACAGAACTCTGGTCTTTTCTTTGCAAAAACTTGGAAATCTTCTATTTTGTTGAATGCCCAAACTTTTCCCTGGAAGTATATAGTCAGTTTTGATGGATAGTTGATTCTTGGATGAAGATCCAGCTCTCTTGCCTTTCTGACAATCATGTTCCATGCCTTATGGTCATTCAGAGTGGAAATTGCAAGGTCTTATGTGACCCTGATTACCATTCCTTTATATCTAAATTGTCTTTTTCTGGCTTTTTATAAGATTTTTTTCTTTTGCTTGAAAGCTTTGGAATTTGGCAATTACATTCTGGGGGTTGTCTTTTGGGGGTTTAGTGTAGATGGTATTCTGTGAACTCTTTCAATGCCTGTATTGCCCCCTTGTTCTAGAAACTCTGGGCAGTTTTCTTTGATATCTTGTATTATGAAGTCGAGATTATTATTTATTTCTGGCTTTTCTGGTAGGCCAATTATTCTCAGATTGTCTCTCCTTCCTCTATTTTCCAAATCTGTCACCTTGTCAGTGAGATATTTTATGTTCTCTTCTAATTTCTTAGTCTTTTGGCTTTGCTTTATTAATTCTTGTTCTTTTGCAAGATCATTGTCTTCCAGTTGCCTGATTCTGATCTTTAAAGTCTGGTTTTCCTTTTCATTTTGGTCAAGCTGTTTCTGTAGTTACGTTTTTTTGTGCTTCAGATTGTTGAGTTCCTTTTGGATCGTTTCCCATTTTTCCTCCCAGAAGGCTTCCATCTTTTTGATAATTTCTGATTTAAATTCTTCAAGAAGTTGTGGAGAATTTCCATTTCCTTTGGAAGGTTTCAGAGCATTTGCTTGTGTTTCCTCTTCTATCTCCTCTGTATTTTGTATTTTTGCTTCTACTTAAACTTTCCCTGAGATGGTAGTAAACAACTTTCTCTTTAGGGATCCAAGTGTTCCCTAGAAGTATGAAGCTCATCCTCAATTGTACCATGTTTCAAACAAAATCTCCCATTGAAAAAAAGCAGATCACACAATACCTAGCAGGCAGTCTCAGAGACTAGGATCTTTGATAGGGATAGGAAGAAATACAAAAGAAGGACAGGGTCATTTTAGAACACAGAATCAAGTACAGGTATCCCTTCCATATCATAACCTTTCTTCATTGTGGTTTTGATATATCACAATCTGGCATAAAAAACTAAATGGGAATTTATGGGGAAATCTGCAGAAGCCATAGATTACATGTGAAGGCTAGCAGATGACACAGAAAAAGTTCAAAATATATGAAATATATATTATCATATAATGTCAACATTTTATCTTTTAATGCTATAAATATATACAATTTCTTTTACTGTAAATACCCATTTAAAAAAAAAGAAAAAAATTCAGACTTCTCTGGTACAGGCCAAAAAATGTTACATTGTTTTTCCAGATTGTAGAGGTGCTATGCCCTCTAATTCCCAGATACCTATATGACCTTTGGGAAATGCAACAAAAAGCAGTCTTAATGGTGTAGGTTCATGTCATACAGTGGTGAGAAATAAAGTATTATAGACAAAGATGTTAGATCTACGAGGAAAATGATGGCCTAAGTGCTTGTCCTAGATCTGCCACTTAAGAGCTGTGAGTCCCTAGACAAGTCAATTCTCTCTGGGCCTCAGTTTCCACACCTATAAAATTTAAAAAAATAGCCTAGGTACTCTCTAAGATAGTGGTATCAAGCTCAGAACTGTACCACTAAATTGTACATAAGGATCATTTTCCTTGTATATTGACTTAGAAAACCACATATTAGCATTATCTCTATTATATTTTGTTTATTTTTGTTAACTATTTCCCAATTAAATCTTAACCTGGTTTTGGATGCACTTGGGAGCTTTGTAAAAGCTTACTATCTCTAACTGCCCCACTCCCCAATATATCTGATACCTCTGCTCCAAGACACCTTCTAATTCTAATATTTTATCATTCCTGATATCTGTGGTATAGATCCAAAAAAAAAAAAAGGTGATTTAGGAGCCAGAAAACCATTCCAGGCTCCTAGTAAATGCCTTACAAATCAATGTGGCAAAAGCCACATATAACAAAGCAATAAGTAGAAAATTCATTTTGGAGTGAGACTCCCTATGGGTAAAATGATATGGAATATGTCAGGCCTATTTTGAGAGAGCAGCTACCCCTGCCCCTGCCCCCTGTGTCCATGCCAACAGCACATGGAATTATAAAGTTTTCCAATATGCTTTCAATAAACTACAAGTTATAGTGTTTTAAAATATGACTAGAATTTTGAGATTTCTTCTCTAAGAGCTGGTAGACATGATATTAAAAGTTCCTCATCCCAAAGTACAGTGCTAGTGTATCAAAGAAAGGTAACAATTGCAAATGATTGGCAAGACTTAGAATCTCATGAGCCTACTGGGTCAAGGTTTCAAGCAGTTAAGGAGGGGATTTTTCTAACTGCCATTCTCTCTGGAGGAGCAAGAGAAGGAGTAAGTGTGTGGCTGAAAACATCCTGATCATTCATCAACAACTGGCCTTTGAGGATTTCAGCTGGGATGAGAGAGTATATCTGATCAGCCTGCTGGACAGCCTGACTGGAGAAAGACCTCTACCCTGCTGGGAGCATCTGTGAACATCAATTGGGACTCCTGGTTCATCAAGAACTCTTGTGTGTGAGATTCTGTTACTCTTTTGGGCTTAACTTTAAGAAGCTTAGTTATTGAGATTTTAGGATCGGTATTAGAGGGTTTAATATCTGGGATAAGGATGAGCAGTTACCCTTTCCTTCCTTCTATTCCCAAATCCTTCACCCCTTTTCCTGTTAATAAAATCAATATTTTATATTTCCCTCTGTATTGCTATCCTTCCCTTTACCCAATTAATGTATTATAATTATTAAAACAATTTGGCAAAGCTAGCTAGGTTTCAAAAATCTTAAAAAATTAAGATTTATGTAAGTTAGAGAAGTCAGTCAGTTGGGGTGGAACATTCCATTCCACTCAAAGCAGTGGGACAGCCCAAGGGTGGGAGCCAGTGGTGTTCTAAGAATATGGGCAGGCTAGTGGAGCCATTTAAACTTTAAAGGGTCATTGTCACATGCTATAGTTGGCCATATTGGGCAGCCATATTAGAAAAAAAAATTTCTTTTTCAAATTTTTTTTCTTGTTTGTAATTGTTTGTGTAAATATTATTCACAGTGGAGTATAACAACTACCAGTCACTTGTATACACTATGTTATTGAATGTTAAAATATCTGGTGGTGTTATAATGGATATTTTACTTATACTAGGGGATTGCATTTTGCATATCCCATACATTGTTTTTGTATTATTTCCTAATGTTTGTTATATAGGTTTAGAGTATACATGGATGAAACTGGTGATGAATATAACATTGCAAACTGTCCTGTCTCATGTCCCCGTATGTTGTATTTGTCTTTGTCTATTGTACAAATGTAGACTGGCTTTCTTTATTGTGGGCAAATGGTTCAAAGCTATTATTATTTGGGTAAGAAGGGATTCTGAATTAAAATTAACGGTGGTACAAATGAAAAATCAACTGGACCAGATGGAGCAATATATAAGGGATAACAAGATCATAAACATGGAACATGGATGTGGGGACAATAGGAACACTGAGGAAATAAAACAATTTAGCAGGTTACAACAGGAAGAGGTTAGTCTATGCCCATTAAGGGATCTCCCTGTGGTTTCCAAAAATGAATATCCCAAATAAAGACACATAAAAGCTTTACCCCCCCCCAGAAGACCTTAGAATCCATTAAGAGAAGGACCCCAGCATTTACTGACAAACCAAATCATGTGATCAAATAAATGAAATGGGCTATTGACCTTTTTGACCCAGATATACAATGATTTTGTCCTTTTAATGAAAGAAGTACTAATGAAAAGGGAGAGTACCAAATTCATAGAGGAGATAAGGTCCTCTATTAGTATCCTGGACAAATAGATATGGCTTTGTGAATTAAAAGAAGAAAAGAAGACTTAACAGTTATCCTCCATCTCTCTGACTGTCCCCCTGTCACAGCTGTGACTTCCCAAACCCTCATAATTTTAATTTTAGATTAGGGAAACCCTCATCCCTTTTGCCTCAGTTTCCTTGTCCTGTTATCCCAATAAACCCCTTACCTGAGAAAAGAAAGGAAGTTTTTCCTCATAAATATCATAGTCCACTCAGAAGGGAGGGGTGAAGCCACAAGCTTCAGAAGTAACTGGGAGGGAGAGGGTGGAAGGGAGGGAGTGAAGGGAGGAGGAGGTTAGGAAATATATTGATCTACTAGTCATCAGTAGAGATCAGTAGGCAAACACCAGTGCATTCCCCTGTAGCAGCATCTCAGTATCTCTCAAAGTTCATCTATCCCCATTTTAACTAGGCAGCCCTCAAGTATCCCATACTAGTAGCGGCTAACTAGCCTGCCAGAGTATCCAGTTACAGCAACAAGAAATATTTTACACAGATTAACATTTCTATTACAATGCACCTAAGACCAAGAAGCAACTCAGACCTGTTCTTAGAACAACTGCTTTCTATAGGCAATGGATAACTGGAGATAGTGAAATAACTAAGTGTTTAACAGATCTAACCAGTAATACAGAACCAGAACCTCTGAAACTAAAACCTAAACATCTGCAAGTCTTAAGTAAGCTTAAAGAAGCCATTTATCTGTACCAGCTTTGGGTATCCCAAACTATACAAAACCATTTCAACTGTTTGTAAATGAGATGAAAGGTATTGCTTCTGGTGTACTGACACAGACTTTAGGACAAAGTTACCATCCAATTGGATACTATAGTTGTTGGCTATATCCAGTTGCTACTGGTACAGTCCTTGTCTAAGGGTTGTAGCAACTGCAGCTGTGTTAGTCCAGAAGTCAGCTGATTTAGTTTTGGGATGTCCATTGACTATATATTGTTCACATCAAATAGAAGCACTAATTAGGAAATTTCATACTCAAGAATATTCAGACCAACAAATATATAAGTATGAAATGATACTCCTAGGTAGTGAAAACATCGAGTTGAGAAAGTATAGTTATTAAATCCAGCTACACTTCTTCCTAATTTGCCAAAGAACCATTACATGAATGTGTAGAAGTAGTAGATCTAGTAGATATGCCTAGGATGGATTTAAAAGACACTCCAAACAAAATCCAGACTTGGTTTTATTCACTGATGATTCTTCATATCTATGTAATGGAATTAGATGTACAGGTGTTGCAGTTGTCACTGAATATGAGACACTGTGGTATGGATCATTACCTAGTAAGCTTAGTGCTCAAGGATCAGAGTTAGTGACATTGAAATAAACATGTCTTCTGGATAATGGTTAAAGTGCAAATATTTATACAGATTCTCAATATGCTTTCTCAGTTTGTCATGCTACAGGACAGATCTGGAAACAATGAGGTTTTATTACCACATCAGGAAAACCAATTGCTCATGCAGAAATAATAACTAAGTTGTTGGATGCTAACCAAAGAAACCTAAACAGCTAGCTGTGATCCATTGTAGAAGTCATATGTATGGCTGAGATTCAGTCTCTAAAGGAAATCATAGAGCTGATACAATTGCAAATTTTGCTGCCAGGAATGCTCCAGTATATATCATGAACTTGTCAACTCTTGAATCTTATGATCTAGAAAAAGCTTATGTAGACTCAGAAATTCAGAAATGGAAGGAGAAGTTTGGAGCAAGGAAAGAACATGGAATATGGGTTGCAGATGCTGGAAAACCATTGTTATCAAAAGATTTATATACCTATTTGTGTCAA
Organism: Monodelphis domestica; assembly: GCF_027887165.1. NCBI lineage: Eukaryota > Metazoa > Chordata > Mammalia > Didelphimorphia > Didelphidae > Monodelphis > Monodelphis domestica. The sequence goes on from NC_077230.1 coordinate 82,282,706, forward strand.
GCCATCCACATAAAAAGTCATTTTGATACTCAAGCTTCAATTGACTCTGAAGAGGCAATGGGTAGCTCCTGGAATAAATACTGTAGCAAATAAGATCTGAACAAGCTGTTCTGCTTGCCAAAAATTCAATCAAGGGGCATTCAGACAGAAAGGTTTAGGTTGTAGACCTTTAGCATATTGTCCATTTGAGAGTCTACAAATTGATTACATCAGCATGCCAAAAACTGGAAGATACAAGTTTTGCCTGGTAATAGTAGACAGATTGACCAAATGTCCTGAAGCTTTTCCATCAAATACCAATATGGCTAGCTTTATGGTAGAAGTGTTGATTAAGGAAATTATACCTAGGAATACCACTAACCATAGACTCTGATAAGGGATCTAATTTCACCCAAGGTATCCTGAAAAGAGTCTATGAGAATCTAGGAATAATACCCAAATATCATGTTCCTTATCATCCACAAAGTTCAGGTCAAGTGGAGAGCATAAATAGAGAACTCAAGACTATCATGGGGAAGATGTGTGCTGAAACTCATCTCAAATGGTCAGCTATTCTTCTCATAGTTTTGTTTTACCTACGTACAAGACCAAGAGCAGATTTGCATATATCATCATATGAAATGCTCTTTGGACATGCTCCACTACAAGCAAAAACTTGTAAGACAGCCTATACATCACTCTTAGGAGGAGATTGTCAACTTGCTTCATACTTAAGTGCTTTACAACAACAACTCAAAGAATTACATGATAGGGCAGTATTAATTCAATCTGGTACATTGGATTATTCTCACCATGATTTCAAACCAGGAGATATGGTATATGTTAAAAATTTTATTAAAACATCATCAACGCAAGAGAGTTGGGTAGGTCCTTACACCATTGTGTTAGTTTCTCCATCTTCAGTAAAGTGTTAGGTAGAGATTCATGGTATCATTGTTCACATATAAAATTATCACATAGTATATAAATAATGAGAATGTACAAATCATCAAAGGAGAAAATGAAAAAGAGATTGTAGAAAGTTAGAATCATCAGGCAAATTGAGTCTTCAGTCAAAAAGATCAGTAAGGAGAGGACCATTCCAGTGGAAGAGGATAGAAGAGGACAATGCAGATCAAGAGGAGAATTCAGGAATTAATGATCATTCTTAAAAGACTGAAACTTATAAATTTAAAGACTTTAAGGAATTTGCAATGAAGAGGATCACAGAATTAATGGACTAATGAGTTAAATTGTGGGTAATATAACACAAAACAATATAACATATTCACACAAACAAACATAAATATATTAACTACCATGGAGTTGGAAAAGAAGTATTCAAGCAAGATGAGACGAGAAGAGAAGAAAAGATCTGAAATAGTGGTAAATATATTGCATGCAACAGTAACAAAACACTAACATAACAGTAGCATTGACATTACACTAGCAAAACAACATAACCTAACAAAGTAACAACATAACAACATAAACACACAAAAACATATACATGGTTAGATTACATTGAATCGCTATTTGAATGAGTGAAACAATGTATAATTAGGATACTAACATCATTATAATTAGTTGTAGAGTAGTTACTAACAAAACTTAGCTACTTAGATACTTAGTTTTAGTATAGAAATTTAGGTAGATAAGAAATTTGAAGACAGATTTAGTTAGGTAGAATTAAGTAGATAAGATTAGATACTGACTTGCATTACAACATACATAACAACATACATTACATGATACAAATAACATAACATCACATCACATAAAACTGTAAATACATATGTAAATATAGGTAAATAGTATGTATAATAGTTAGGATTTTAAATTGATTCTATTATAGTGTAATTATATGTGTATATAAGTAACATGTTTAATATGAAATGTATGTAAGTGCATATTTATAGCATGCGTGTATATTTTGTGTGTGTACTATGTGTATATATGTATATGTGTGTAAATTATGTACATAGCTCACTTATATACATAGTTACAGGTATTTGCATAAGTGAGTTTAATGTTTTGGTTTAATTTCTTTGTAAAATTTATGCAATGGTGTATTTATTATAATTTTCAAAAAACGTTTCCTCTAAGTTAGATGTTAATGTATTACAATAGTATAGAATGCTCTGTATTAGTTAATAAGAGTAGTATTTATAAGTTTACTGTTTGCATGGAAGTTGGGTTGATGTTATTTGCTTGTTGTACTTTGTTTATGTTTGAAATTTGTACTTGTTCATTATTTAATTCCTTTTTTCCCCTTTCCTTGTTAAAATCCCTAGAATAGGTTAGTATTAGTTAGATTAAGATAGTTGAGTGTAGTTTGTTATTTTCGGTAGATATTTTAGTTTAGGTAATTTGTAAATACTTTAGATTGTACACAAATGCCAAAATTGTGTTTTTAACACAATTTAGGCTTTGTGCAAAGGGGGGGACTGTATCAAGGAAAGGTAGCAATTGCAAATGATTGGCAGGACTTAGAATCTCATGAGCCTACTGGGTCAAGGTTTCAAGCAGTTAAGGAGGGGATTTTTCTAACTGCCATTCTCTCTGGAGGAGCAAGAGAAGGAATAAGTGTGTGGCTGAAAAGATCCTGATCATCCATCAACAACTGGCCTTTGAGGATTTCAGCTGGGGTGAGAGAGTATATCTGGTCAGCCTGCTGGATAGCCTGACTGGAGAAAGACCTCTACCCTGCTGGGAGTATCTGTGAACTTCATTTGGGACTCCTGGTTCATCAAGGACTCTTATGTGTGTGATTCTGTTACTCTGTTGGACTTAACTCTAAGAAGCTTAGTTATTTAGATTTTAGGATTGTTATTAGAGGTTTTAATATCTGGGATAAGTGTGAGCAGTTACCCTTTCCTTCCTTCCATTCCCAAACCCTTCATGCTTTTTCTTGTTAATAAAATCAATATTTGTATATGTTTCCCTCTGTATTACTATCCTTCCCTTCACCCAATTAATGTATTGTAATTATTAAAACACTAGGCACTTCGAAGGTACTTAATACATTCTTATTTGATTACTAATTTGTGGCCTATTTAAAAAGCAGGAATAGAAAATACCCCTTGCCAGAATTTCTGGTATTGCCCCTTGCTTAAATATAGTTCAGTCTATAACTATTTGAATGTAAACGTTCCATATTTTACCTTCCTCACAAGTGGCAAATTTCTAAGATCCCATTTTAAAAGATGTAGAACCAGGCATAGATGAGGAAAATGTTTTAAAAGATCTCTCTCAGCTCATTCTCTTTGGAAAGTCCTAGAAATGACCCACAGACTAATTAATATACACCTAAAATGTCTCTAAGACTCTCCTTGGCTTATGTAATCCTAGAATCCACAAAGAGCTTCAGGGCTATTTGTAAAAGATATCAGGGGTAGAAATATCCATGTAACCTTGGTAGGGAGTATTGAATATGCAACAACTAAGAATAAAACCAAAGCTTAAAATTAAAAAAAAGTCCAACAGATGGACTGATGTACAAATATCTCAAGCAGAGTTTCTGGGTTTCAATCAACTGTGCTGCTTAGTTTGGTTTTGTTTGTTTTTCTCCTGCTTTGAACAAAGAGGCCAGTCAATTTTTCAAACATTGCTCTGCACATTCATTATGGAGCCATATAAGTGTAACTTCTGGCAAGGCTTGGAACTAGTTGCCTGGGGAAGGGGCTTAAATCTCTAAAGAACAGAGAGGAAGCCACTACAAGAGAGACAGACTGGGAGACAGAGACAGCCAAGAGAAATAGAGACAAACAGAAACAGAGAAGGGCGATAAAAACAGAGAAGACACACTGCGAGAACAGACAAGTACAGAGAGAAAGAGTAACAGAAAGTTAAAGGGGTAGGGAGATGGAGAGGGAGAGAGACAGAGAGAGGGAGAACGGGAGGGAGGGAGAGGGCAAGAGAGAGGAGAGGGATAGGGAGCCAGAGAGGGAGACAGAGAGAGACAGAAAAAGGGAGGGAAGGAGAGAGGGGTGGGGGACAGAGAGAAAGAGAGAGAGGGAGGGCAAGAGAAGGAAGGATGGAGGGAAAGAGAAGAAGGGAAGGAGTAGAGGGGGAAAGAGGGGTACGGAGGGGACAGGAAGGAAGGAGAAAGAGGGGAAATGAAGGGTTTTAAAAAGAGGCAGAAGGGGCAGTAGCTACAGAGATGCTGGGTACACTTGACAGGAGAAAGACACTGAGACTTGTGGTGGTTTCTCTTTCCCCTAAAATTCACCAGAATGAATGGATTCTGCCTTCTCAAAGAAACTGCTTACAACAATGCCCATTAGACTGTGAGCTCCTCCAGAGAAAGGACTGGTTTTTTGCCTATCTTTGTATTCTCTATGTAGCACCATGCCTGGCAGGTAGTAGGTGTTTAATTAAATGCTAGTAGACTAACAATGGTAAATCTCTGTTCTCTGTATTTCATTTTTACTATATAATAAGCAATAAGTTCATCACTGAGATTTTCTTTGCTATTTTTAATTCTTTTTCTTAATTTTTAATTTTTATTTCAATTTTTATTTAGTTTTAATTTTATTTTAATGATAATTATTAATTAATAAATAAAATTATTTGCATTTTAATTTTTAATTCTTCTTTCTGGTTATTTACATTTTAAATATCATTTATGAGATAAAGATAATTGTACATTACATTATGCAAAAAGTAAGTTCATATAAAATTCTAAAAAGTAATATTTTATAAATGAAAATATCTTAGATATAACAGGAGAACTCTAATGAAATTCTAATTTGAATGTTTTTGCGAATCAAATTCAGGCAGTCTTTCCCCAATTAATCTATTTTATAAATGTGACTCTTCACATGTCAGGTACAAGGCATAGTTCTATTCACCTCCTGTTACACTATACCCAATACTTTATTTTTGGACCTCAACATATATTCATTTTTCAACTGCCTTTGGACAACTTATAAAAAGGAAAAAAAAGAAAAATTGTTTAAATAAAATCACTTTAGTTTTAAATTTTTCATTTCAGTTTAAAAGAATTTTTTTCATAAAATCTTTGACTAATTCATCTTGAAATTCACCAAATTTTAAGCTTCCTCTGGATCCATCTTCTTTTACACTATTGTACAAGAAAATCTCATTATTTTAAGTAAAATTTAAATGGGGAGTCAATGCAAATTATAGAAGATTTTAACATAAATGGTTTAATTGCATCCAAATGTATACAGCAATAACCCAAAGTAAGTTGACACAGTTCATACATTTTCTCCAAATGTTGCCTAGCAGTGCTCCTTAGAGGATCTATTTTAATAAACAGAAGAATCTAATTTTTAACCAGTCTAAGTTTAAAATATTTTTAATGCAAAGCAAAGTAAGAAGAACAAGAACACAAAAATTGACTATACTCACATTTTAAGGCAACAAAATTATATGTATATGGTTTGGAAGGACAGAATAAACTTTTTATTTTATATTACATTATTATTTTGTTAACCAAAACATAAATAATTCTTACTCTAGGACTTTATTTGTGGCTCTCAGAAAGAGAAGGAAAGGGTCAATAAATAATTAGCCTCATAATCCTGATGACCTAAATTCAAGTCCTGCCTCTGAAATCTACATAACCATTGGCAAGTCACATAACCCTTCAGGGCTACTTCAGAAAATCCTCTAAGATTAAATTGCAGTGTATTTACCAATCTGCAATGTCAGAGGGAGTTTCATCACTGAGAGTTCCCCAAACTAATGAACAGTCTCCAATTAGGAGAGAATGATAATATATTTTAAGAATTTATCTGTATTTTTCATGTTAAATTAATAATAATAGTTAATTATTATAAATTTTTGTTTCTATGTAGAAACCATATTTATTATTACTTTTCATAATTATACATTATAAGTAATTAATAATCACAATAGGGCAGGTAGGTGGCACAGTGGATAAAGTTCTGTGCCAGGAGTCAGAAAGTTTAAAAGCAGACTCAAAACACTTACTGTGTAACTCTAAACAAGTTGCTTCACCCTGTTTGCATCAGTTTATTCATCTCTAAAATAAACTAGAAAAGAAAATGGCAAACCACTCTAGTATCTGGGCCGAGAAATCCCCAAAATGGGATCACAGAGTCAGACACAACTGAAACAACTGAACAAGTTAATAATACTTTTTAAAATCACAACAAGAGTTTATTCTCTTAAGGGTTTTTTAATGTGCATTATGAAGAAAGCTTTGTAAAGGATGAAATAAGTATATCATATTCCAATTTAGTAAAGGGCAAATGAAGTTCTGTATCATGTCCAAGGCTATGTTAGGTGAACATACACTCACTTGTAACAGAAATATGTCTACATCATACAAGCCTAGAGATGGCTTAAGTTATTTATTTACTGTCATTTAATTAACCTCCATCCACTACACTTGAATAACACTTTTGAAAAAGCCTTCATTTTCAAGACTCTAATTCTAAAATTATTCCATTTTAATGTCTCAAATGAACAGCATTAAAAATAAGAACTATGTTCCTGAATAACTCCCAAGTTACCTATAATGCTATATAAACACCTGTGCTTACAACTTCACAGTAGGAAGTCAAGAACTGTATACAACAAATCTAGTGGTGTTTTCTAATAACTGTCATCCAGAGAATTATTTTGAAATATAAACCAGATCAATTAAAAATCTGATCTTTGCTTGCCACTCAAGGGCCTTGGCAAACACTGAGATGGCAATTATATAACTATAAGCATTAGGTGTTATTTTGCCTGAATCACCTGGTACAGTTTGCATTAAATTAAATGGTACATTTTTAGTGTTCTCTAAAATTACTTTAAGACTGAAATATTATAGGGCACAGAATGGGGGAGGGGTGTCTTGGCTCCAAGTATTTTGGTTTAAAGTGGCCAGGAGAAGAGATTCAATTCAAAGGATGGTCAGCTGTAAGGCCTTTCTGCATGCCTCATATAGTAAGCACCTCCTACCCCCCGGAAATTACTTTGCACTTATGTTGTTTGTTCGACTTTTTACATGCTTATTTGTGTATATGTTGTATCCTTTCAATGAAATGTCTTTCTTTGTCTCCCCAGAACCCATCTTTACCACCACCAGCAACTGTTATAGACCAAATAGTAGATAAACACAAGGGCTCTGGGAAATGACAAAGCCCTTCCTCTCAGACCACAGGTACTGCTTCCAACCCAGCCCTCACAGGAGAAGGGAGAAAGGAATAAGCATTTATTAAGTACCTACTACGCGCTCAGCACTGTGCTAAGCACTCTACAGATACCTGTTTCATTTGAACCTCACAACAACCGTGTGATGCAGATGTTATTATGATTCTCATTTTACATATGAGGAAATTGAGGCAGACAGAGGTTAAGTGACTTGCCCAGGATCACAAAGCTTAGTATCCCATGCCAGATTTGAATTCAGGTCTTCCTGATTCCAGACCCAGAACTCTTATCTCTTATACCACCTAGCTGCCATCCATCATCATGGGAAGCAACTCTAAGAGAAAGAGCAAGTCATCCTCATCAGCTGCCACTCAGGGCAGGCAAGCCAGCCTAGTTGAAATAGCAAGATAGCTTGAGGAAGAGATGTACCTGGCAAGAGATGTAGCAGGAGGAAGCACGTGCCTGGAAAATCAAAGCACCATTGCATCCTCAATCCCATCCCCCCTCACATAACTGATGAAAATAGCCCCAGACTGAATCCCAACAGCTTTAGAAACAGAAGTGCTTCTAGCTCAGTCATCATCCCTGGAAGACACCCCTATGGAAATGCTGCCTGGGAATAGCTAGTGAGGACCCAGAAAAGAAAGCTCTTGCCACTAAAGTCCCTGGCACTGTTGAATGGTTCAAAAACAGGAAGTGAGGGGATATTTATCAGTGGAAATGGCATTACTCCCCTGCTTTGCCATTGCATCCTCAAGATCACGAAAGCTTTCCATCTAGCTTTGTAGCTGAACCCTTCTGAGTACTGTCTTCCTTATTAGAATATAAACTTTAGAGTGAGGACTCCGACTTCTCTATATTCATCCCTAGCACTCAGTTCATGGATTTGTACATGTTAGGAACTCAATATAGTTTTCATTCATATCTTCAATTAATCCATGCTTTGGGGCAGACTGACTTACTCAATTCAAAACATGCTTATTTGCTCTGTACTAGAAAGAGACACAAAAATAAAAAATATTCCCGAATCCTTGAAAAGCTTATAAAATAGCTAGGAAAGTATGCATGCATAGAGACATATGCAAAAGGAATGCAAAATAATGGTGGGGAAAAGAAGGCTCTAGTAAAGGGGGACAGGGTTCAAGAAAGGCTCCAATGAGAAAGTGGCATTTGAGCTGAATCTTGAAGGTTGGGGCAGTTATGAATGCCTTTAAATGTCAAACTGATCCGTTTTTGTTTGATCCTAGAGGTTAATGGGTGCTATTGTATTTTCCTGAGCAAAAAGTTGATATGGTGACTCCTTTTGGAAGAATCACTTTGGTTACCATATGTGGTGAGAGATGGATAAGAATGGAGAGAAACATGAGGTGGGTTACTCCTAAACAATTAGGAGGTCACTGAAATACAATAATCCAAGTGAGAGGTGATTAAGGGCCTGAACTATGGCAGCATCTGCATAAGGGGAGAGAAGGGAAGGGAAGGGAAAGCCATTGTTGGAGGTAGAAATGATAAGATGTAACAACAGATTTTATAGATAGGGTGACTTCAAGGAGTTGAAGATGGCACTGAGATTATAAACCTGCATGACCAAGAGCATAGTGGGACCTACAATAGAAATAGGAAAGTCTAGAAAAGGGGTGGTTTTCACAGAGTAAAGATAATGAGGGGCAATTAGGTGTCATATAGAATAGAGACCTGGAGTCAAGAAGATTTAAGTTAAAATCTGGCCTCAGACACTTAGTATCTGTGTGCTCTTAGGCAAGTCATTTAATCCTATTTGTCTCAGTTTTCTCATCTGTAAAATGAGCTAGAGAAGAAAATGGTCACATGCTCCAGGATTTTTAACAACAACAACAAAAAACCACCAAATGGGCTCAAGAAGAGTCAGACATGATTGAAATGGCTGAACAACAAAAAGATAATGAACTGAGTTTGAGATACATTGAGCTTGGGATGCCCAGGAGACATCTTGTATGCTCTCCAAATAAAAATTTAGGTTTTAAATTTTATAATCCCTAAGAGCTTTACTGAGACATCTAAAACTGAAAATAATACCTCCCTGTGTAAAAGCAGACAGATTGATACACCACAAGGCAGGTGCCCATAATGTCTTCCTAAACATTTGGTATAACATTTAGTATTTTCTATAGCCTAACTTTATAGAAAAACTAAAAACTCTGGCAACACTTTACCTTTCTTCTGATCTTCAACAATAAATGAGTTTCTTTTGGATTAGAATCATAGGCTTTCAGGGCAGAAAGGAACTTTAGAATCATCTAGTCACCCTGTCAGTAATGAACTTTTCCCCTCATGGACTTCTCATAGCATTTTATTTAAAATCTCTATAATCCACTTACTATGCATTATTTTGCATTGTCTGTGTATGTGTCATATTTCCCTAACAGATTGTAAACCAAGCTTTGTATCTCCTCCAGCATTTGGCACAGAGCTATGCACAGAAGTAGGCATATAATAAATCCATAATGAATTACTGAACTAAACTTGGATATAAAAACTAGGTGCAGAAAAAAACGTTCAGGGGTACCAGATTAATGGTGTTGCCTAAGAAGAGCAAAGGAGGTTACTTCAAGGTCACTTCCTCACTCACCTAGTGAGCCAAAGGGAGGAGTAGAACTTCTAAGAAGCCAGAGCCATAGAGACTTTGAGACAGGTGAAGAAATTGCATACAAAATTAATCAAGAATGGACAGAAGAAAACAGCACTTGAAGTAGACCATGCCTAAATCTGGAAAAAGTCAGTCAAATAACTGGGACAGTTAGGTGGCTCAGGGGATAGAGAGTCAGGCCTGGAGACAGGAGTATCTGGGTTCAAATCTGACCTCAGATATTTCCTACCTGGATGACCTTGAGCAAATTACTTAATCCCAATTGCTTAACCCTTACTGCTCTTCTGCTATAGAATCAAAACTTTATATCTTTTCCAAGACAGAAGTTAAGGCTTAAAAAAAAGAAGTCAAAGGATGTCAAAACTGTAAGAGACTTAGAAATCACCTAGTTCAGCCCCTTTACTTTACAAATTTGGAAACTGAATCTCTGAACAAGGAAGTGATTTGCCCAAGGTCACATCACAACTAAGTGGTAGAACCAGGACACAAAACCAGGTCTTCTGAGACTAAGTAAAGTGCTCTTTGCACTATCCCAAGCTACTTGAGATTCATCTAACTATTAGCAACCTCCAGTGGCACATGCAATAATAAGGAATCCTGAAACTAGACATGTCATGAACCATTACTATTATATTAAATACATATTCTTCTTGGGAAGAACAGAACTGATACAAATTTTCCAATAGGCAGTAGAGTTTTTTCATTTAAAAGGGACCTGATCAGTTGACAAAACTAGATTTCTAGGGGGCAGCTGGGTAGCTCAGTGGATTGAGAGCCAGGCCTAGAGATGGGAGGTCCTGGGTTCAAATCTGGCCTCAGACATTTCCCAACTATATGGCCCAGGCAAGTCACTTGACCCCCATTGCCTAGCCCTTACCACTCTTCTGCCTTGGAACCAATACACAGTATTGATTCTAAGACAGAAGGTAAGGGTTTTAAAAAAAAACTAGATTTCTACCCATTGTCTAATTTTTGCTGACATTATGAAGGGAATGCATCAAAAATCCTTCAAAGTAGAACAGAAGAAGCAAAATGAGCGACATTTCCATGGTAAACTACCTGTGCTCCAATATTCTCCTCATCTCTCTCCCACAAGAATTCTGCTCTTTGCCTTTGGAATAGTAATTTTCATACATGAGTTTTCAGCTTATGCTGATTTCCACAGTCATTTCCTATCTGTGGGAATACTATTCTCCCTTTCCTCATTTTCTTTATGTATGTATACTCTTTCCCCATTATAAGTCAACTCCTCTAAGGGAATGACTATCTAGACTACTTGTATTGTATGCTGGGAGCTTAGTACAGTAAATGGTACAAAGAAATACTTAATAGAACACTATCATTCATTCATAAAGGTTGGGAGGGGATGTTTCTGGATTTTAATAGTAGCAATGATTGTTAAATTTACAAAACTTCAGAATCTTACATTTATTCCTTCTAAATATACTTGGTTTATTTTGTTATATATATAATTATTATTATTATATTATTATACCTAGGATTGAGTTGGTTGTGAGTTCTCCATGGAGAAAAATATATTTCCATTAGTCACATGCTTTTCTTTAGGGAAGCTGTTGTTTTAATTAATATTCCAGTAATTGATATTGACTTCAATTGACTGATTATGGTCTTATGATAAGTCACTGACTGCCAAACTCTGTTTATCTGGATGCCTGAAGGCTAGGAGCACCACCTCCTATTAAATAGAATCTCTTCTTGTTTTTTCTGTCCTCTTCCCTGAACCACACGTTTTATTTCATAGTATTCTGAAACCAGTGAGGTCCTTGAGAGGTCATGGAATTCAGCCCTGTAAATAATTTTTAAGACTATTTGGCAAAAAAAGAAAAAAACCTAATTAACCTGATAGATTTGTCTTAGTCCTCCCCATATTTAGTTTCTCCTTTTAGTAATTTTTCACTTTATTTTTCCAATTCATAGACTACTCCTCAAGCAAAATAACATTTTTGAGGAAATATAAAAATCCTGTGGCCATTTTTTGGCCAAGAGAGGAGGAAATAACCACAGTAGAGAAGGAAGGTGATGAAAGATAGAGCCTAGGAAATACACATATGTTGGTACCTGTGTCAATATAAACCTATAGACTAAAAGTACAGCTCTCCTAATTGGTGATTTCACCTGCCAGAAAAGCTTTCATGTAGGGGCTCCAGCAATGCTCCTCTTCACTTCAGATTCATTCTCCCTATTTTACAACTAAAGAAACAATTTCCAAGAAGTTGTGTGTCTTGTCAAGGGTCACACAACTAGTAAGAGTAAGAGGCAAAATTTGAACCTAGATCACTTACTACAAGTTCCCACTCTTCTTATACCATGTCTTCACTGTAGTAGATACTTTTATTGTACAATATAGGGGTCTTAAATTATTCCCTTCTCAAAAGCAAAATCACTATCAAACATTTATTTGAGAAAAATTACCATTATCTCAAATGTTATGTAACTTAAGGTGATAATGAATAGATTAACTATTTCCCCTCTTTTGATATTCTTTAAAGTAGCAATCACAGAAAGGAATAAAAGGAATGTGGGGAAACATGGGTAAGAGGGAGAGTATCATGGAACACAGAAGGTGTCACCAAGGATAGGAGAATAGATAGGAAAAGAGATAATCAGAGGACAAAACTGAGAAACTCCTGAGAGGCCTGGCTGGTAATAGCCAATTCTTTATGACTAATAGACTCAAGTTAAGTTAATCCATCTTCCAGGCTTTATGATAGAAAAGGAGAATTTTCACCCAAAGGGCTGAACATGCTCTTAGACAGATTTTTATCTTATCAGAAGAGTGATGTGGTGTTGCTCTGGTTACCGCCAGCAGCCTAGAGGATGATCTGTCTCCTGGGGGCTGTGGAGGTGACCCTTCAGAAACAGAAGAGCAGAAGAGCTTCCAACAGTGGTTAATCAGCTGATTAGCATTTCAAAGAGAAATGATAAGAGGTGTTAACACTGGGAAACTCAAAGGCTGAGTGAACTGGCAGAATCCCAAAGGTCCTTCCAGCTGGTTTGGAGCCCAAGAGGTTCCAAGGGAGGATCAACTCCCAAGGCATCCAGGGGTGATAACACTGTATGTATTCTTGTATTCTTCTCCAACTTGCCTTATCCCAGTATTTTAAAATATGCAATCAAGTTTAAATAAATATTATTCATTCATTCAACATTCATTTATTGTTTGTTGATATTTCTTAAGTATAATAAAAAAGAAAAGTTTCTTAAGTTTGTAATAAAAAAATTTAATAAACATTTATTCAGCACCTACTTTTCAGCCAAAATGTATTTATTTATTCAACCAAACATTGTTCCAAGGTGTTTAAGAAATTGCAAAAAAACAATTTTCTTGCCTCAAGCATCTGGGTAGGGTGGGGGGAGGCTAGGAGAATAATATGACCTTGGCTCCCTGAACATAGTGCAGGAGCTAAATAAGTGTAAAAGGAAGAAAGCACTAATAGCCAGCCAGTAGGATCAGGAAAGGACTCTGTCTGGAATAAAGGTAGGCATTCTAAGAAAAAAAAATTTTTTTAAGGGAGTGCAATCCAAGCATTATCACCCAAATCATACAGAGTGTTTACTAGATCTAAGATTTAGAGCTGGTCATTTAATCCAAACTTCCCTCAAATGAAGAAACTGAGACCCAAAGAGGAGAAAGGGACTTGCCCAAGGTCACACAAGTAATCAGTAGCAAAGCTGAGATTTGAACATTGGAACTTAGAGGATGCTAAAATCACAAGGCCCTCATGCCACACAAATACACTCTCAATCATTCTCTCTCTCTCTCTCTCTCTCTCTCTCTCTCTCTCTCTCTCTCTCTCTCTCTCTCTCTCTCTCTCTCTCTCTCTCTCTCTCTCTCCCTCTCCCTCTCCCTCTCCCTCTCCCTCTCCCTCTCCCTCTCCCTCTCCCTCTTCCTTTTCCCCAAGTACTCTGTGATCCCATAGCAATGACTTTTTTCCTGATCCTTGAAAAGACACACTCCATCTCCCCACTCATTTCCATTAGCGATCTACTATACCTGGAATTTTCTCCCTCCTCAACAGTCTCCTGGCTTTCTTTAAGTCTCACCTAATTACATTGTCTTCATATGTAATGTTATTTGCTTCCCTCTCCTGCCCCGCCTCCTTAACTTTTTTTCTTTCTAGTACAGTATATTCTACTTTAGAGTTATATTCGTGGATTTCATTCTACCCAGTTTCAGTGATATCTATAAAATTTAATTTGATTCACTGAATTGACTTATCATTCACCTTGCACGTTAACCGTGTTTATTCACAGACATTTGAGAGAATGGGTTTATTACTGATAATTTTCTTAGATTTTTATATCCTAGATGGCAGAAATTTCCACTGATCTAACCTGGTAAATCTAGGTAAGTAGTTTTCTCCCCTCTTTTCATATGAAAACTGAAGCCCTTATTAGATATACTCCATCCTTAGACGAGATCATAATTATATTTTAAACCTTGGTCCAGAAATCCAAATTCCTTTGTCATACACAAACTAAACTAGTCGATCACTATCTGAGTTAGCTTCTCTTTCTGCTTTCAGTCTGTAACCAGTGATGAACATACCATCTATGCTCTTAAAAGTCTTTGTTTCCTTGCCCCTCTAACAATGCCTCCCCAGAGCTAAAATGCTCAGCTCTGTCTTCCCTGAGCCTTGTCTCCTCAGTGTCTCACTATATATATTTTCTGCCCTTCTACATGATGCCTCTTCACCATCCAAACCTGAATCACCAGAGACCATACCTGGGAGAAGCTAAACTACTTGGTTATACATACCTTAGAATTATTCATCTTCACCTGGGCCATTTTTATGCCTTCCCTTTCATATCTTACTCTGAGAACTATGAAAGCTGAAGTCAAATAACTAAGGAAATGACCTGATAAAACATGAGATTTAAGAGAGTCACTGGTTTTCTGTTAATATGCATTCTAGAAAGAGAAAATCAATCTACTGTTAGCTTGAGATCAACAAACAGCTCTTTAAGTGCTTCTTCAACAGGAAATCACCAGCCACCAATATTCCTATCTTCTTCCTCCAGTCCTTACTAGATGATGCTTCTCATAACAGTACCACAGCTCCAAGTGCTCAATGGTCCTTCTTGCCTTTTTCCTATATTCTTGTACCCTCTAACCAGCTGACACATATTAAGTTTCCCTTCTGCCTCTTGAGATCTTTTCAATTTGTTTTTCTCTTGGCCCCATTCTTCTTTCCTTCTCTATCTATAAGCCTTTTCTTCCACTTATGTTTTTTAAGAAATATTCTCCCTGATAAATTGGAGAGGCATTCCTCAAACCATAGAATGTTCTCTTTCTTCTAAGAGAAGGTTGTTACGCTCATAATTTCCTACATGATCATAAGTTATTTTTAAGCCTGTGATTCTCCATTTTGTCATCTTTAATCTTTGATGATTTATGCATATTTTATTATAATGTTTAATGACTCATTCAATTACTATGTGCTGATATACTGGAATTTATGGAACATTCTGGTAGTTTCTGGGATCAAATTAAACAATGAGAATTTATTAAGTGCCTACTATGTGCCAGGTACTGTGAAGAGTGAAATGTTTGAAATTTGGACTCTCCCAGAAAATCTAGATGGCACAACCACAGAACCATCACCTGGAAGGTCTGTTGTCACCCATTCTCTCATATGTCCAGCCTCATAGGGATGTATTAGATAAAATGTCATTGCTAGTATGCTGGCCATGTTCCAGGATCCTATTAGCTATGCTGCCTTGCCATCTAATGTTAAGTGTGGCTCATTGAGGACACTGAAAATGCTTAAAAGGTCAAATGTAACAATAGCACATTCAGATCTCACTGCTATAAAGAATTGCAAGCCTTTTGAGGACATGGATCTTATTCATCTTTTTATCTTTCCTCCTCCTCCACCTCCAAGCCCTCCAGAAGAGCGTAGGTACTCAATAAATATTTATAAAATCAGAATCTTAGCACTAAGAGGAACCTTAGTTATCATCTGGTTGAACTCCTTCTCCCTCATTTTACAGATGTAATAAACCTTTATACATGCACCACTTCTAATTCTGTGCTATAATTATCTCTATCAGTGTCTTAGACCTGAAGAAGCTAAGCTAGGTTGGACAGTGAGAAGAATGATGAGCCTGGAGTCAGAAATACCCAAGTTCAAATTCAAATGAAGACTATGGATCCCTTTTCAGGAGAGTATTTTAAATGTATAAAATAATATACATAAGATTATAAAGGAAACTAATTATACTGAAAAATAATGGGAAAAAGTTTGACTTTTTTTGTAATTCAAGGGTTCCAGGTTAAGAACTCTTCTCTTTTTTCTTTATTTTTTTACATCCGTACCTTCTAGCCATTCCAAGGTAGAAGAAAAATAAAGGCTAGGCAACTGAGGTTAAGTGACTTGCCCAGGGTCACACAACTAGGAAGTATTTGAGGCCAAATTAGAAACCAAAACCTCTTGTCTCTTCCTCTCTCCATTGAGCCACCTAGCTGTCCCTAAGAACTATTTTCTGACCACTTTTCTTAACTTCATCAAAAAGAATTAAGAGCAAAAGAAGAAAAGGAAAATATAAAAAGCAGGCAGAATATAGAGACCCACATTTTCAAAAGGACTAATCTAATAATTCAAAATATCATTATTTTAGGGCAGGATTTGGGGATTTTTAGCAAGACTGGAAGTCTATTCTGGCAACTTAAGATGGCAATTAGGGAAAAAAAAGATAGCGTAACAAAATCAGTCAGGAGATTTCTTGCAAGTTTAAGTAAGATGGGATGCGACATGGGGAATAGGAGGGACCAGTTTTGCTGATTTTCAAAAGTATTTGTACACACCTTCAAAATGTTGAGTTCTACTCATAAAACCAAATGAATTTTTTAATAAACAAAAGGGAAAAATAGGAATTATGAAGCAAAACAAAGAATTTATCAAGGAATTAGGAGAAATATCACTCACATTATTCTAAAAAGAATGCAGAGATTATAAATTTTACCAAACTCTGCTAAACTTGCAGGTAGAATCTGAATTTCATACTTCCAAATTCTTGACTTAATTTTAAGAAAACTTCCAAACTTCTATCCTGTCATAGCTTATTGACTACATAATACCTCAGACTCGCCACCTAAATCACAAAGAAAGTAAAAAAAGAGAGAAACATTCATTAGTATACAGAATATCATCTTGTCTACATTTTTGGAGTAATAATATTTTGTACAAAAGTTTAACATAACTTGACTGATACACAATAAGGGCAGCCAGGTGACACAGTAGATAGAGTGCCAGGCCTAGAGTCAGGAAGACCTGAGTTCATGAAGACCTGCAATCCAATCTCAGATACTAGCTGTGTGGTGGTAGGCAAGTCACTTAACCCTGCCTGCCTCAGTTTCCCATCTATAAAATGAGCTGGAGAAGTTAATGACACTCCAATATCCTTGCCAAGAAAAGCCCAAAAGGTTTCACAAAGAGTTGGATATGATTGACATGACAATGACAACAACAAAAAGTTACTGATACACTTTATTTAGTCCCCCATCCCTCCATGAGCCATACAATTTCCAGTGTTTTCCAGTTATGATCATAATAGGAACTGATCATCTTTTCAAATTGAGGATTAATTATTTTTTTAATAAAGTAAATGGTATTCCACTGAAAACTAAGATCCCTAAACAATGGGTGGAATCATTTCTATTCATAAATAGGCAGCTGAATCCACTTATGATAGGGTTCCTAATCTGGAATCTATTAACTTTCTTTTTATGTTTTGATAACTATTTCAATATAATTGATTTCCTTTGTAAACCAAGACATTTTACTTTATATATTTTAAAATACTTAAGAGGTCTGGCCATAGGCTTTACCTGGTAAAGTCCTCAAATTACAGCCGGTGGGCCACAAGTGACCCCCTGAGGCCATGTATCTGGCCCCCACTGCACTTCCAGAAGGGTCACCTCTTTCATTGGTCAGTGAGAGGAGCACTGTATATGGCGGCACCACAAAGCACGGAGTCGCTCACGTACAGTATTACTTCCAGTGATATAATCCTTTGCATGGCTCCTTAGAAGGAGGCATCACCCAAAGGTTTATGTGACTGCACAATGGAAGATGTCAGCATGGTGAGTGGCGATCTGGGGGAAGAGATTCCACACTGTGTATACTGCTGCCCGGTGAGGGTTAGCTTTTTATAGTCCGGGCCCTCCAATGGTCTGAGGGACAGTGAACTGGCCTCCTGTGTAAAAAGTTTGGGGACCCCTGATTTACCAGATTGCAAAAGGAGTTCAAGACACGAAAAATATTCAACACATACACTGGGGTCTAATAGTGTCTTTTGTATAGTGGATACTGAATAAATGAACAGCTTTAACCAGTGTCCAAGTATCTCTTAGAATGAGTCAGGGTCTCCTCTAATTAAAGCTTCCTTTCCCTCAAAATAAAATAAGTGAGGGAAAAAAGACCCTGGAGCCTCATTTTAAGCCTGGATCTTTGTCTATACTGCTGGGTAAACATTGTAAGTGAAACAATATCAGAAAAAGGTCTTTTGGGTGCTTCTAGTAATAGAGTCCAATACAGGCTGCTTTACATCAAAGTGAAAAGTTGTACAGTGTTAAGAGTTTACAAAGCAAGTTCCTCAAAACAACTGTGTGAGTCAAGTGGTATAATATTATTATTCAACCCACTTTATTGGTGAGGAAACTAAGGTTTGGATAGGTTAAAATGTAAAACATTGCAAATAAGAATTGTTTCACTTATTGTAACCCCAGACGCTTATTAGCACAGTACTTGGAAATAGTGGATGCTTACTAAATACTTATTGATTAATTAATTGATTCATTTATGCATTCATTAAGAGTTGCCCATAGGAGGTGGGGCATCTGGGTAGCTCAGTAGATTGAGAGCCAGGCCTAGAGATGGGATGTCCTGGGTTCAAATCTGTCTTCAGACACGTCCCAGCTGTGTGACCTTGGGCAAGTCACTTAACCCGCATTGCCTAGCCCTTACCACTCTTCTGCCTTGGAACCAATATACAATATTGATTCCAAGGTATGGGTTGTTGTTTTTTTTTAAGAGTTGCCCATATGAGCAGTTAGGTGGCTCAGTGGACAGAGAACTAGGCCTGGAGTGGGGAGATCCTGGGTTCAAATCTGTCTTCAGATACTTCCTAGTTGTGCGACTCTGGGCAAATCACTTAATCTCCATTGCCTAGCCCTTATCACTCTTCTTTCTTGGAACAGATACTTAGTACCAATACTAAGACAAAAGGTGAAGGTTTAAAAAAAAAAAGAAAGAAAGAGTTGCCCAAAGTTACACACCAAATATGTACTGGAGAGCCAGGACTAAAAAGCTTGAGTCCAAATCATGTTACAATGAGGCTGCTGAGTGTTTTACAATTAGAGGTTGTTTTAGGTTACTTTATACCTCAGTAGGCATGTATTGCTTTTAATAAAACACTAAAAGACAATTCTATTTCTTTAAAAAATAGATCAATGATATGTATTATTAACTAGGAGTCAATGTCCTACTTCTTCAAGAATAGGCTTTGTTGTTCTCCTGAAGGAGGAAAAGCTGACTCAAGGGAATCAGGGCGGGAGGCAGAATAACAGCTCTGTGTGCTGGCCATCTGGCAAACTTTCTGCTGCTTCCTTCCGCCTATCTTCTCTCCATCTTGCAGCCAGGTTGTGTGTGTGTCTGTCTGTCTGTCCGTCTATCTGTCTGCTTTTTAAGTCTTTCTCCCTGTCTATCCATCTGTCTGAGTGACTCACTATGTCTCTGTCTGCATTTCTCTGTCTGTCTCTGTCATCCTGTGATTCTCTGTCTCTGTTTCTCTCTCCCTCTCTGACTCTGTTCCAAGGCCTTCCTTTTCCTCATACTCTGAAGAGCAGGTTATTTCTGGGCTCCTTCACAACCCCTAACCAGGAGACAGGTTACAGGAAAAGAGGGGCTTAGCTTCTATGGAGTAAGTCCAGTATACTGGAAGGTAGGCTCAACTGGGATCTATAAGCCATAGAATTCTCTTGAACTTTTAAGTGTCAAAAAGCAGGTTTCACTAAAGGTCAACACTTTTCAGTAATTAATAACCATAGGCAAGTATAGCAAGTTTAACAGAGCAGCCTCTTTCTTTAGCCCTTTCATAACTTGGAAGATCATTTGGCCAAAAGGCAGGTGTTAGTCCTGTGACTCTTGCCACCCAATGCCAGCATTTAGAAAGGACTTCCACTGCATTAAGAAACACTCAGGACTTTTTTTTAGCCACAATTTTAAAAAGCATGTTATAAATGGTTCCCATGAAGGTGGCTAAAAATAGAACAAGTCAGCTTTGTTTTAGTTTGGGACAGACAGGCACAAATAATTTGGCCACTACATCTTTGTTCTTAGTTATGAGTTGGTAGAGAGGAATCAGTAATTAACATTAGGAATCAGCTCCAACTCCCACCCTCTATCATCCATCAATACCACAAAGTCAATCAAAAGTATTTCCTGGGCATCTCCTATCCCTGTGAAGGCTACAATGAAGGCAACGAGAGCACCCACCCTTACAAAGCAACTGGGAAGTCCAGCTGATATTCATCAATTCATTAGAGCAACAAATAAATGTGCAATCAAGTTTTCAGTGATGGTGAATTAGAGATAGTTCAAAGAAAGTAGAGGGGGGTGAGACATAGAATGCTCAGAGAAAATTTGAGTATTCTAGGAAGGAGCAACCAAATGTGCTGAGCAAAGGGGAATGGTAAATCCATTGTGGTTGACAATGAGGAGATAGATACACAAGGAGCACTGGGTTCTTATTGGGTACTGGTAGGAAATAGGAAGGGTGGCATCAGACTAGAAAGAATCATGAAGAACTAGACAAATAAGTTTAAACTAGAAGAAGCAAACCAATTTGGAGCCATTATAGATCATCAAGCGTATCAGAAAATGAAAGTAGTTTAAGATTAGTTATATAGAAATGGGGAAGAGATTTAAAATGAGAGATCTGGGTAGTAATTCGGGTTTTTCAGAAGAGGGCCTTGTAATAATGAGGCATCAGAAGAAGCTGTATGATAATGTAACATAAAGAGGCATGAAAAATCATTATTGAGAGGGGAGGAAAAGGGTAGTGATGGACAATGCTTATACTTTACTCTCAAACTACCTGGCTCAGAGAGGGAAAAACAAGTATATTCAGTGGGGTATAGAATTCTATCTTACCCTACAGAGAAGTAAAAGGGGAATAAGATGGGGGCAGCTGGGTAGCTCAGTGGATTGAGAGCCAGGCCTAGAGACGGGAGGTCCTAGATTCAAATCTGGCCTCAGACACTTTCCAGCTGTGTGATCCTGGGCAAGTCACTTGACCCCCATTGCCTAGCCCTTACCACACTTCTGCCTTGGAACCAATACACAGTATTAATTTCAAGACAGAAGGTAAGGGTTTAAAAAAAGGGGGGGGGGGGATAAGACAAGGAAAGTATAAGAATTAAATTTTAATGGTTTGACTAAAATATATGAAGATTATAAATAATAATGGTGGTCACAAATTAAAAGTAATATTGCTCAAAGTCAAAATGACTTTAATAGCTTTTATTTACAAAAGAGGTGGAAAGGGAGAAAGCAGAAATACAAAAGAGTAGAGAAAACAGCCTATTGTAAAGATGGCAAGGAATCTTGGCAGATCCCTGTGTTTTGACAGACACAGAGGTGTCAGTTTGGGACAGCAAAGGATTGTGGGTAGAGAACAGTTAGCTGAGGAGAATTCTGGCCAGCCCCAGGACTTCTAACCCTGTACTGGAAGCTAACTAGTTCTGTTTCTGAGTGGCTGAGGGACATCCCAAGCCACGAGAGAGAAGACCCAGTCTTTCCTGCCTATCTTTGAAGCTGTTTTCATCAAGGAATCTTCTACTACTTTCCTCCATCTGCCAGCAAGAACTACTGACTCAGAAGAAGTTTAGCTTGGACTCTCTCAAAACTGAGCCAGTCTTCTTACTTCTTTCTGGGTCTCCCCTTGACTTCCTTGAATTGACTTGGATTTAGTGATGATATATTAGCATAGCAATAAAGAACACAGACAACTGGGAAAAAGGGCAGAGTCCTGTGGGACTCTAAGCCTGACCTCGAGGTCTGGCTGGGGGGAAGGGGGGGTGTAGCTTGTCAAGGCATCCTGTTCCCATTTTCCTTCAATAGCTTACCCATTCCCTTCCAAAATAAATCTTTAGTTTAAGTCAGATCTGGATTTGGGCTCTCTCTATAACAAGAGGAAGGTTTGGGCAAATTGGCGACAGGATTCAAAGCTGAATCCTGTCCTTGTTTGTGACACAACTAAACTAGGTCTGTCACAAATCTCCATAGAGGAAGGTTGACTACAAACCTTGCTCTGAACAGCTGACAGGGAACAGACATCTTTCCCTTCAGCTTGTACCCACATTTCTTGTGCTCAAGAGGATAGCCTATTAAAATATCCCTTGAGAAGAGAGAAAGTCTCCTTCTGTCTCTCTAGAAGTTGCCTCAAGTTCTGGTTTCAACTATCCCTAGGGAGGGAGAGATATTGCCACCTTCCCTCCATCTACAAATCACACCTCAATCTTCATATTTCCCTCACTACTTGTCTACTGAACTATTTCACTGGAGTTACATCATCAGTGAGAAAAACCATCAACCCCTCTCCATTAAAAAAAAGAAGGAAAGCCTCCCTTCTTTTAACACTGTCTGGCTAAATAATGCTATAATGCTCTGGTGCCAGGACTTGTTGACCTTCAACCTGAATTAAACTCTCTCCAGAAGTCAGGAAAGGAAAGTCAGCTATCCACTCACCCAAGTTCCCTCCAAGAAGCAGGTCAAGACAATGACTTGAGCTGAAGGTAACTCCTAAAGCCAATTTTCTTCCTTGAACTGACCTATTTCTTGAAGCTGACTTCCTTCTTGAAGTCCAACTCCTTCTTTCAGCTGACTTTATTCTTGGAGTTGACTTTTTTAGCCCCAGAAATTCAGGGCCTTTTATAATGGCTTCTTGTCCCTTCCCCTTTTCACAAGGGTCAATCACAGCTTCCAAATTGCCCAGCACTGTCCAGGGGGAAAGTTTGTGGGAATCACTTCTCACCTTCTGGAGAGGTGAATACTCATCAAAAGGGTTCACAGATTCCTGGCTTACTGAGATGTGAATTCTCATTTCCTGGCTGATTGAGTTGAAGGGGTAGAGAGTTCCTCTACCTAGTGCTAAGTAGAATATTATTGGGGGGTTTTTTGTTGATTCAATCCAAAAGTAGACAAAGGAGAATTAATCATATCTTCACAATCTAGTGAGGTACTAACTAGGGTACTTAAGTTATTGTTAACCAAAGTGTTAACTCAAAATAGACAAAGGGAATAAAGGATTCCCCTTCACAAGTGTAAACTCGGAGAGAACAAAGAATTCCCTTTTATAAAAGAGGTGGGTAATTGGAGGGAGGGAGAAGGGGAGATGACAAAAAGCAAAATACTGGTGAGGAGCAGAGAAAAGGGGAATGAACCAGGATCTAAAAGGGATAATAAGATGAAAGGCAAAACACAAGTAGTAATCATAATGCTGAATGTGAATGGGATGAACTCACCCATAAAACAAAAGCAGATAGCTGAGTGGATTAAAAAACAGAATCCTACTATATGTTGCTTACAAGAAACACATTTGACGCAGGTTGACACACAAATTCAAGGTAAAAGCAGAATGTATTATGCATCATCTAAAGTAAAAAAAAAAAAGCAGGAATAGTAATCATGATACCATACAAAATCAAAGTAGAAATTGATCTGATTAAAAGAGATAAGGAATGAAATTATTTTGCTAAAAGGTACTAGAAAAGGGAAGGAAGCAGTAGAAAATGATAAATTATCTCACCTAAAGAGGTGTGAAAAAACTTTTAAAATGGGGGGGGGAGGAATGAGGGTGGTGAAAGGCAATGCTTAAATCTTACTCTCATTGAAATTGAGGCTCAAAGAGGAAATAACAACCATATTCATTAGGTTAAAAATCCTATCTTACCCTATAGAGAGGTAAGTGGGGAATAAGACAAGAGGGCAAAGATAACAGAAGGGAGTGGGAAGGGTGCATAATTAAAGGAAAGCACTTGTGAGAAGAAGCAGAGTGAATGGAGAAAGAGTAGGATCAAAAGGAGAAAATAAGATGGAGAGAATACACCAATTATTTATCTTAATTTTGAATGCAAATTGGATCAACTCATTCATAAAATAAAAGCAGGTAGCAAAGTGAATTGAAAACTAGAATCCTATTATATGTCATTTCCAAGAAACACATTTTAGGCAAAGAGAGATATGTAGTATAAAGATAAGGGACAGGAGCAACAGGTATTATGCGTCAGCTGAAGTAAAAAAAAAAAACAGGAGCCATAATTATGATCTCAGACAGAAATAAAGCAAAAATGGGTCTAATTAAAAGAGATAAGGAAGGAAATTGCATCTTGGTAAAAGGACTATAGTCAATGAAGTAATATCAATGCTAAAATTATATACACCAAATGGTAGTGCCTCCACATTTTTAAAGGAGAAATTAAATGAACTATAGGAGGAAATAGACAGTAAAACTATACTAATGGGGACCTTAATTTTGCCCTCTCAGAATTAGACAAATCTAACCAAAAATAAATAAGACAGAAGTTAAGAAGGTGAATGAAATGTTAGAAAAATTAGATTTAGATTTAATAGATCTCTGGAGAAAAGTGAATGAGAATAGAAAGAAATATACTTTCTCTCAGCAGTACATGGCACCTACACAAAAACTGACCATGTATTAGGGAAGGAGTCCCCAAACTATGGCCCACGGGCCCCTGAGGCCATGTATCCAGCCCCCACTGCACTTCCAGAAGGGGCACCTCTTTCACTGGTGATCCGTGAGAGGAGCACTGTATATGAAGGCACCACAAAGCATGAAGTTGCTCACGTACAATACTACTTCTGGTGACATAATCCTTTGTGTGGCTCCTTAGAACGAGGCAACATGCAAAGGATTATGTGGCTGCACAATGGAAGATGTTAGCATGGGGAGCAGCAATCTGGGGGAGGGGAAACCATACTGTGTATACTGCTGCCTGGTTACGGTTAGGGTTAGGGTTAGGTTTTTATAATCCGGCCCTCCAACAGTCTGAGGTACAGTGAACTGGCCCCCTGTGTAAAAATTTTGAGGACTCTGTATTAGGGCATAAAATCTTCATAACCAAATGCTGGAAAGCAGAAATAATAAATGCAACCTTCTCAGATCATAATTTTAAAAAATTTAATCAGTAAGCATAAATGAATAGAAATTAATTGGAAATTGATCATGTAATTCTAAAAAAGAGGTTGATCAAAGGACAAATTAAAAAAACAAATTAAAGAATTTCATTAAGAAGGATAACAATGAGGAAAAAATTTATGGGATACATTTAAAGCAGTAATTAGTGCATGTAACTAAAAAAAACTAGAAAAAGAAAAAATTAAATATCCCCAATTAAAGACCAAATTGGAAATATCAAAAAATCAAAGGAGAAATTAATAAAATTGAACTAATAAATAACATTAGGAGTTGGTTTTATGAAAAAAAAGAACATTAGTTAGATTTAAAAAAGGAAAGAAGAAAATCAAAATATTAGTATCAAAAATGAAAAAAGTAAATTTACCACCAATGAAGAATAAATTAAAGCAATCATTAGGAGCTATTTTGCCCAATTATATGTGAATGACTGACAATCAAAGTGAAATAGATGAATATTTGCGAAAATTTTAATTGCTCAGATTAACAAAAGAGGAAATAGAATACTTGAATAATCCCATCTCAGGAAAAGAAATTGAACCTGCCATCAATTAACTCTCTAAGAAAAAATACCCAGGGTCAGATGGATTCATAAGTGAATTCTATCACACATTTAAAGAACATTTAATACCAATACTATATAAACTATTTGAGAAAACAGGCAAAGAAGGAATCCTACCAAATTCCTTTTATG
This sequence comes from Monodelphis domestica, assembly GCF_027887165.1. Taxonomy (NCBI): domain Eukaryota; kingdom Metazoa; phylum Chordata; class Mammalia; order Didelphimorphia; family Didelphidae; genus Monodelphis; species Monodelphis domestica. The sequence goes on from NC_077230.1 coordinate 82,308,379, forward strand.
ACACAAACATATGTATATACCTAAGCCAGGAAGAACAAAAACAGAGAAAGTTATAGGCCAGTCTACTAAATGAACATTGATGTAAAAGTTTTAAATAAAATGCTAGAGAGAAGACTACAGCAATATACCACATGGGATCATTCTCTATGACCATTCAGGATTTATAACAGGAATGCAAGGCTGGTTTAATATTAGGAAAACTATCAGCATAATTAATAATATCAATAACAAAATTAATGAAAATCACATGATTATCTCAATAGATGCAGAAAAAAATCTTTGACAATACATATATATAATACTTCTATATAATACCAAATATAATACCAACTAATCCAACAGTAAGAGATAGAAAAAGAAATTCCACTTCATTCTCTCTTACAACACAAAAGTATTCCATAACCATCATATATCATGATTTGTTCAGCCATTTCACACAATTGATGGATATCCTTTCAATTTCCAATTCTTTGTCACTACAAAAAGATCTGCTTTAAATATTTTTGTTCCAAGTAGACCACCCACCTTTTTAAAAAAGCTCTCTGGGATACAGGCCTGGTAGTGGTATTATAGGATCAAAGGATATGCACAGTTTTATAGCCCTTAGGTCATAGTTCCAAATTGCCCTCCAGAATGGTTGGATCAGTTTATAACTGCACCAACAACATTAGTGTCCTAATTTTGCAACATCTATTCCAACATTTATCATTTTCCTTTTATTTTTATAATGGCCAATTTGATAAGTATGAAGCAGTACCTCAGACTTGTTTAAATGTGCATTTCTCTAATTAAGAGAGATTTAGAACATTTTTTCATATGATTATTCATGGTTTTGATTTCATCTGAAAACTGCTTGTTCATATTCTCTGACCATTTGTCCACTGAAGAATGGCTTTTTTTCTTATAAACTTGACTTAGTTCTCTATATATTTGAGAAATGAGACCTTTATCAGAGAAATTTCCTGCAAATTTTTCCCCTTAGTTTGTTGTTTCCCTTCTAATCTTGGTTTCACTGATTTTGTTTGTTTAAGAGCCTTTTAATTCAATGCAATGAAAATTATTCATTTTATATCTCAAAATGTTTTCTTACTCTTGTCTGGTCACAATTCTTCCCTTCTCCATAGATTTGACAAGTAAACTATTTTATGCTCCCCTAATTTGCTTTTGGTATCATTATATGTCTAAATAATATGCCCATTTTTACCTTATCTTAGTATAAGCATGTGAGATATTAGACTATATAGTTTTTTATTGTTATGATTACTCGGTATTACCTTCCATCCTATTCCCTCCCCATTTATCTTACTCTCTTTCCTTTCATCCTGTCCATCCTAAAAAAGTTTTGCTTCTGACCATGGCCTCCGCCAATTTGCCCTCTGGAAAGACCTACTTGAACTGAAGCAGAGCCAGGAGAACATTGTATACAGTAATAACCATATTGTACAATGATCAACTGTGAAAGACCTAACTATTATTGGCAATAGAGTGATCCAAGAAAATTCTGAAAGACTTATGACAAAGAATCCTATAAACCCCCAAAGAAAGAACTGTTGGATGTGGGATACTGATCAAAGCAGACTATTTTCCACCTTAGTTTGTGTTTTTATTGGGGGGGAGGGGTTATATGAGTATTCTCTTTCAACAATGACCAATATGGATGTAAGTTTTACATGATAATACACATATTACCCAGATAAAATTGTCTATTATCACTGGGAAGTGGGAGGGATTGGAGAAAGAAAGACAATTCAGATCTTATAATTTTGGGAAATGTATTTCGAAAATTTGTATTAGATGTAATTGGGAAAATAAAATATTTAAAAGAAAAAAGAAAGATAGGTTCACATTAATGCATTGTCAGTAGAATTATAAAATGATATAACTATTCTGGAAAGCAATTTGAAATTTTGTAAATGAAATGACTAAAATATCCATATAATTTCACTCACAAATTCCACTACTCATATATACTCCAAGGGGGTGATTAGTGAAAAGAAAAGGCATTATATTTGTAGTAGCACTTTTTGTGGTAGCAAAAACTGTGGGGAAAATAAAAACCTACTATGATATAAAAAATGACAACTATGATGAATATAGAGAACCCAAAAAAGATTTACATGAACTGATACAGAGTAAAGAGAGGAGAAAACAATCTACATAATGATTACAACAATATAATGGAAAGACTCATCACAAAACAAATGAAAATGAGTGGTGCAAAATTACTAAGAACCAACATAGCCCCAGAAAAGAGATTCTTTCCCCAGTTCTTTGCAGAGGTGAGTGGTCCTGATATATAGAACACTGAACATATTGCCAGATTTTTTCAATGTCTCAATTGTTGGTTTTTTGGAGGGAGTAGGGTATTCATCTTCCTGTATCTCTTAATCTTTTTTAAAAAATAAATTCTTTGTTATATGGAATAGTCTCCAGAAGGAGAAGAGTAAGATTTATAAGGGGAACAAAGCAACTAAGACAATATAAAAACAAAAATAATTAATGTTTATTTTTAAAATATCTGCTAGTTCAGATTTTACAAATGACAATATAATTTTTCTAGAACAAAAATTATCATTTTACAGTGAACAATGATTTAATTTTATGTCTCACAAGGTACAAGTGAAAGTGCCTTGTTTGTTATTCTTTTTTAAACCCTTGCTTTAGGTCTTAGAAGTGATAATGAGGGATTCTAAAGCAGAATAGTAAAGACTAGGCAAGAGGGTAAAGTGATTTGCCCAGGATCACACAGCTAGGAAATCTCTGAGGCCAGATTTGAACCCCAATACTCCCAATTCCAAACCTGATGCTGTAAGGGCTGTGCTACCTTGCTGCCCCAACTGATACTGTTTTAACAATAGTGAAGATAAAATTTTAAAGCACTAGAGGCAGTTTTGTCATGGATCTTTTTGATGATATGGTAAAACCTATAGACCTCTTTTTTAAATAAATAAAATAAGATTTATAGGATTATAAAGAATCTAATTATATTGAAATACAGTTATCAGAATATATTTATTTCAAAACCCTTATTTTATATCTCAGAATCAATATTAAGAATAGATTCCAAGGAAGAAGAGTGGTAAGGGCTAAGCAACTGACATGATCAAGGGTCACAAATTTAGAAAGTTTTTAAGGTCACATGTGAACCCAGGACCTCCCATCTCCAGACCTGGCTCTCTATCTACTGAGCCATTTACCTGCCTCATCAGAATATTTTTTAAAACAAGTTCACACAGCCCAGTAGATAAACCCCTCATACTGAGGTAGAGAGCCAAGATGGTGGAAAAGATACACAGACCCTTCAGATCATTCCCAAATTACCCTCCAAACAACTCTGACATAATGTCTCAGAATGAATGCTGGAGTGTCAGAACCCACAAAAAGACAGGATAAGACACTTTTTTTTATCCAAGGCAACTTAGAAAGTTGACACAAAAGGACTATCACACAGGGGTGGGAAGAGAGCTCAGATCAACTCACCAAGACAGATCCCCCCTTAGCAAAACAGCATAGGACTTGGTGGTTGCTGGATCAGTAGCAATGATTTCCAGAGCTCTCAGCCAAAGACACAAAATGAGGTTAGACAACTGTTCAGAAGGAGATTATAGGAGTCTCTGTTAATTCTGAGTGCATGGCTCTGTTGCATTACCCATATGCAGATTCAGGCCACAGCCTTAAATGGCAATGTCTGGTCAAGGTTCCAGAGCAAGGAGGAACACTAGCATACAAGTGTTTATGGCTGAAAGAATTCACCCATCACTTCCTGAAAGAGATCACAAAATTAAAACTACCAAGAATATTATAGCCAAATTCCAAAACTCCAAAGTCAAGGAAAAAATACTGCAAGCAGCCAAAAAAAAATAATAATTCAAATGACATAGAGGCATAGTTTATATAAAACAAGATTTAGCAACTTCTACATTGAATAATAAGAGGATATGGAATATGATGTTCTAGAGTGAAAAGAAGCTCTAGACAACAACCAAGAATCATCTACCAAGTAAAATTTAGTATAATCCTTCCCAGGAAAAGATGGGTATTCAGTGAAATAAAATATTTTCAAGGATTCCTAATGAAAAGGCTAGAACTGAATAGAAAAGTTGACTCTCAAATACAAGACTGAAGAGAAGCATAAAAAGGTAAACAGGAGAGAGAAATCATAAGGGATTCTATAAAATTAAAGCTGTTTAAATCCCTATATGGGAAAATGATACTGGTAACTCCTAAGAACTTTATCTCTATTAGGGCAGTCAGAAAGAATACACATAGACTGAGGGAAGGGTGTAAGTTAAATATGATGGGATGCTATCTAAAATAATAAAATTAAAGCATGAGAAAGAAATATATATATGGGGAGGAGAAAAAGAGGGGTAGAATGAGGTAAATTATCTCACATAAAAGAGAATGAAAGAGCTTTACAATGAACAGAAAGATGGGGGAACTGAAGAGGGGAGAGCTTGAATCTTACTCTCACTGAAACTGGTTCAGGGAGGGAAGAACATACTGTATTTTAATTTAAATTCTAAGAATTTTTGAATTTTTTGTTTAAGATTGTATTTTTATAAAAATCCAGGAATTTTGTTTAACATTGTACTTTTGTAAAAATTCAAGCTTTGATTTTGTTCAAGAAAAGATCTTCAAGAAATAAGCTTGAAACTTTTATATCCAGAGAATGAACTATTGCAGAAAGATGCCGAAAACCTACACTTCATCAAGAAGATCAAGAATGACCTTTGGATATGATTGATTGGACTGAACTTTTGATTGAACATTTATTGTAATTGTACAAATTTATGCCAAAAGGGACTGCCCCTAATTTGGCTTTCTGTCAATGCGCCTAGCAAAACATTGGTTTTGCTTTCTTTTCTTTTCTATTTCCTCTCTCACTATTCTAATTCTCTTAGAAAATTGAATATTGTGTATATCTATAGTTAGAATTGAATTCAGAATTACAAAATTGATTATGTTGTTTGATCAATGGGGAGACTGGTCTCCCATGATCATCAGGGGAGATTGTAAACCTTAAAATTTCTTAGACTTATGAATGTTGGAAATTTCCCCATTGGGAAATTTCATACTTAAAAAAATTTCCTACTGATAGTAAGAACTCTATTGGAATGTGAAACTCCTTGGCATGGGAGGATCCTTCTCCTCCCTACTTAAGACTACTTTAGGACAGAATCCTTTTGCTAAACAATGGAAAGGGCTTTGACCTATGCTTAAGCATAGAACAGGAAGTTCTTTGAGTCATGATTGATTTTAGAATTGATACAATAGAGATACTTGGAATGACAGAACCAGGTCTTGGAAACTACAATCTCCACCCTACTCAGAGTAACAGGATTTAGGAAGGGCTGCAGCAAAGATCAAGATTTAATTATTTGAGAATATGACCTTCAACAGACATGTGCAAAGGGGACAGACCTCTGGGCGGTCCTGGATTAAGCTAGAGCCACCATTGGCACAGGGGAGACATCGACAGTGATTGTTAGATGTGAGAACTAAGGGGAGGGGACTTAGATGGTTTCCTTAAAGATAGTGGGGTCTGAGGTCTGGGAAAGTGGTTGCGCTGAAGGAGGTCTGAGAGGAGAGAGGTCCTGGAGGGAGAGCTCCTGGAGAGGTCTTGAAGGAGGCTGTGGAAGGAGAACTCAGGAGGAGTCAGGAGGAGAATTCTCTGGAAACATTTCTTGAAAGGAGGCTCTCTTGAAGGTGGAGCCTGAGGTTGGCATGAGAAGCCTTACCTAGAGAGATCTTGGGTGAGTGATAAAACCAACTGACTGATTTTTCTCTTAGGACTGAGGTCTAGGCCTTATTGGCTTGAGGCCCTTCATTCTTATTCCTTTCTTTCTCTCTTTTTCTATTGATTAATCAGTGTATTATAAATTAAATTTCTCTATAAAACCCAGTTGGCTTGGGCATATTCATAAATTGGGAATATATTCCCTGGCGACCATCTTATATTTATATAAAACCAAGACACAGTAGAAAATATATTTCAGCGGTCATAATTGTTATATATATTTATCTTGTTCAAAACTATTTTAAATCTAACAATATACACTCAGTTAGGTATAAAAATCAATCTTAGCCTATAGCAAAGTAGGAGAGGAAGGGCATGAGAGAAGGTGAGTGGCTGATAGAAGAGAGGGCAAATTGGAGGAGGCTATGGTCAAAAGCAAAAATTTTTAGGATGGGCAGGATGAAAGGAAAGATAGTAAGATAAATGGGGAAAGAATAGGATGGAAGGTAATCCAGAGTATTACCTTCTATCCTATCATAACAATAAAAAATTTAAATGTCTCTCTAATAAAGGACTCATTTCTCTAATACATAGAGAAATGAGTCAAATGTATAAGAATACAAGTCATTCCCAATTGAGAAATTGTCAAAGGCTATGAAGAGATGATTCTCAAAGTAATTAAAGCTCTCTATCATTATTTGGAAAATGCTATAAATTATTATTAATTAGAGAAATGCAAATTAAAACAATTCTGAGATACCACCCTATACCTATCCAATCAACTATTAAACAGAAAAGGAAAATGGCAAAACTTGAAGAGGAAGTGGGAAAATTGAGACATTAATACACTGTTGGGGGAGTTGTGAACTGATTCAACTACCAATTTTAATCTATGACCAAAGGGCTATAAAATTATATAAAACCCTTTGATACCATTACTAGGTCTATTCCAAAAAGATAGAAAATAAAAAGGATCTATATATACAAAAATATTTATAGAATTTCTTTTTGTGGTGGCAAAGAATCAGAAAGTAAAGGGATACCCACCAAAGGGGGAATGACTGAGTAAATCATAGTATATTATTGTAATAGTATAGCATTGTGCTATGAGAAATGACAAACAGGTGGATTTCAGAAAAACATTACATTCATTTACATGAACTGATGAAAGTAAAGTAAGTATAACCAGGAGTACACTGTACACAGTAACAGCAATACTGTATGATGAACAACTTTGAATAACTTAGCTATTCTCAGCAATACAATGGTCCAAGACAATCCCAAAGGACTCATGAAACAAGTGCCATCTGTTTCCAGAAAAAGAACTGATGGAGTCTGAATCCAGACCAAAGGATACTATATTTCACTTTTCTTCATTTCTTTAAGTTTTCTTCCAGAAAAAGTTAAAAATTGTTTTTACATGCAATTGAGGGAAAATATTCGGTTTTTTTTTAAAGAAGAAAACCTTCTTTCACGAGATTAGGTGACAATACCTATACTATAAATTCTGTAAAAAAAAGTTTAGATCAAAAAGAAGCCAAGAATAATACAACATAAAGCAGTGTACTGAGGCTAGCTAGATGGGCAGAAGTGTAATGATAAACCTGACAACAATGAGCCTCTGCCCTTCATTTAACAAACACCCAACATAATCTCAGAAGGTAATCAATTTCCTGGTCTGTCCTGGAATTAAAAATAGATAGCCAATGACAGTATATTGCTTGCCAAGATTATAATTTTAAAAGCTCTGAAGAAAAATGAATTATAATTCTTAAGGTCATCAATATAGAGAAGATAGAAAATGGGCCTGGAGTCAGAGAAGACCTGGGTTCATGCCCTGTCTCTGACATTAGCTGTATAACTTTGGGGAAACAGAATTTCTCAATACCCAAGACAATCCTCTAAGAAGTTTTCATCTTCATTGATATGAAGAGTCCTCACTTGAAGATTCCTACACTGATGAAATTGAAAGTCCAATTACCCCCAAAAAAGATGAGGAGAGGGGATTGGGAGACAAGAAGAGTGCACCACTAGAAACACTTAAGTCAAGAATTTACATTTTATGAGTCCTTAGGAGACAAAATGGAAAGATATTTCCACTTAATTATTAGGTTGCTATAGTCTATTATTTTCTCCTTCAAGAATCTGAAATTTTGATAACAGAACAACACCTACAGAGCATTAATGATGCCTGTAGAGATGTTGCTCAATCATGTTCAACCCTTCATGATTCTGTGGATGATGCTGTCCATGAAGTTTTCTTAGCAAAGACATCTCCATAGTAAGATATTGGAGTAGCTTATTTCCTTCTCTAGTGGATTAAGACAAATAAAGGTTAAGTGATTTCCCAGAGTCACACAGCTAGTGTCTGTGGTCATATTTGAGCTCAGATCTTTCTGACTTTAAGGTCAGCAATCTGTTCACTGAGCCATCTTGCTGTCTCTTAATGTCTACTGGGAGATGGGGACAAAAGAGAAGGGGGGAAAAAGGCATGACAGATATTTGAGATATACTCTCAAAATTAGATCACTCAAAATTTAGGATTATAGAAAACCAGTTTTATTTTTTATTCTGAGCTCTAGATCTTCTTTGTAATCTTGATGGATATCTCAAGAATAATAAAAGGAGACTATGTGGCATAGTAGAAAGTCTTCATGGTCTTCAGGTCAGAGGTTTTGGATACTACTCCTAGAACAAATTTGCTGTGTGACTTTCAACAAGGTGCTTTCTTCTCTTGCCCTTTTCCATCTGAAAAATAAGATTTGGACTGGGTGTTCTCTAAGCCCCTTCCAAATGGGATCCTATTAACTAGAGTTAGAAAGACATGGACACTTTTTAAAAATATTTTTTCTACTGGGTTGATTATTTTTCTAAAAATGTAGTTTGTGTCTTTTAAGATGCTGAATAAGGTCTGTTTTATAGGTCACCAGGGCCAAAAATTTTACCAAGTTTCTGGTGTTGAATCTCTCAGTACATAGTGGAAATGTCTGGGTAGCAAGCATCCCTTTACAAAGACCCAAAATAAAAAAAAATAAAGACCTATTCCTCTCTATTGTTTCCTTAACATTGTTAAGGGTCTTGGTCCTCTGTTGACATCTGGATAAATCCTTTCTAAGGGGCATTTAGGTAGCACAGTGTTTAGAGTACTGGTCTGGAGCCAGGAAAACTCATCATCCTGGCCTCAGACTTACTAGCTGTGTGACCTTGGGCAAGTTTCTCAACCGTATTTGCTTCAGTTTCCTCATCTGAAAAATGAGTTGAAGAAGGAAATGGCAAAACACTCCAGTATCCCTGACAAGAAAACCCCAACGTGGGGCCACAAAGAGTGGGACACAACTGAAAAAGAAATGTACAATCTTATAGTTAATAGTCCTTTGCAATGAGGAAACGCAGACTGACCCTCAAATCTAAGCTATATTTCTGCCTTTAAGGGGATAAAATTCATCTTGACAAAAGAACCTTCTGTATTTGTAGGTGTGTTCTTCACCTCAACATAAATGGATACTGCCAAAGTATTCATTTCTTCCAAGAGAGAATAAAAGCAATATGTTTATTTCTCTACTTGATCAAAAATTTCACAGCACAGGAGGAGTAGCAAGTCTAAAAGTTTTTAGAGGTAGAAGTGAGAGCCAATTTATTCTAGCTGTTACCTTGATGTCCACAAGAGCATAAGAAACTCTTTATATAAAAGTAAAAGGTGAAATTTATCCAACTTCAGAATACACTTTAACTGTATTCATTTTCAAAACCTATCCAAACAATAAGCTTTTTGACAAAATCATTTACCTAACCCTAAACTACACTGTAAAACTAGAAATTTCTTTATATTCAACTCATCTAGATCACAGATTGTAAGCAAAAAATGAAGCTGAGAAGCCATCTAGTGCAGCCATCTCATTTTAGAGATGGGGCAACTGAGACCCAAGGAATACATATCTTGGCCAAGGTCAGACAAGTACTAAATGGCAGAATGATGATTCAGTCTCAGATGCTATAGCTCCACCTGTGTGTTAGGCCGTTATTAAATCTGTGTTGCTAATAGTTTATTGATTTTATGCAAACAAGAACCCAAGTAAAATTTTATGAATAGGGAGAGTGCCCCTAAAAGAAAATGTAACAAGTTTGTTCCCAAATTTTTAACTATTCAAAAGACTAGTAAGAACTAAGACATTTTATATTCCTTCAAAGTAAACAGCTTATAACGCCTCTGTGACAAAAAACATATACATTTAAGAGTAAATCTATAAGCCCCTAACACCATACATTTAGAACTAGAACTAAGGCTCTCCTAGTGATTCAAGTCCAACCTTCTTACTTTAGCCATGAAGAAACTGAGGCACAAAGAGGTTTTTATGGTTGACCTATGTCACCCACATAGTGAATTAAATTGATCAATCCAGTGATGCTTTGAAACAGCCCTTTAAATTTTTATTTTAAATACCAGGTGTTATTTTATAAGCAAACTCACATTTTTATATTATTAAGTGGAACTCAAATCTGTAAAAGGCTTTAAAAATTACTACATAATTCTAATTTTCCCCAAAATGTCCATTTCATTTTCCCCTCATCCTAACTTTAAAAAGCTATTTTTTGGAAAAACTTTTTTTTGGAACTCATAGAGTTCATCTCACCTACCCCTTCTCTCCAAAAAGCTTCTACCCTTCTAATCATTTTACATTTCTAGAAAGAATTCTATTCCATGTAGCTGGCAACTAGCTACTGGCCTCTGAAAAAGAAGCTTTGGAAAAACAAGGGGAAAAAAACGGGTGTCCCTTTCCTTGAAAGGTTTTCTTTCCACTATGCATCTGATCAGAAATAAGAAAAATACAATCTTGTCCCCTCTTTTCTCTTTCTTCCATGTATTTGCCCATCTCTCTTTGTTCCCTTCCTCTCTCTCCTTCCTTTCCCTTGCTTCCCTTGCTTCCCTTGCTTTTTTCTCCTCTTTTCCCCTCCCTTCTCTCACCTCCAATCTCTTCTCTCCTATCCACCCTACCATCCCCATTCCCTTCAAAACCCATCTTCAGAGTCATATGCACAGGAGTCAGGCTTTTACAACCTTATGATCATGTGCCAGGCTCAGCAGTGGCCTGGCAAACAGATTTTTAAGCCTTGATGTGGACAGAATCTAGGGTGGATAACATTTCAAGTATTAACTCTTTCACAGCTACTTCATTTGGCTTGTGCTCAGAAGGGAAAGGAAGCCAGGAATAATCCTAGCAAATATGAAAGAGAAAGCTTTTCTTTCATGTCTGTCCATACAGAGAGAATTTGTTCTAACATAACATTAGGGTTTGGGTTTTTTTAATGTATTAAAAAGAATCTTGTCCAAAAACCAATATAGCATCACGAAAAAGCACTCACTTTTGAGGAAAGGGGAACTCCAAGACCAACATTCAAATCCCAGATATGTTTTAGCCAGATCAGGAGGAAGGTGCCTACCAGGAAGCCTAGCTTTCTAGAACAACCATCTGTCTTTCTCCCTCCTAGCACTTTACAGGGTACTAGATCTCCACTTTCACATTGCCTCTCCGGAGCCTGACCACATAGCCATAACCTATTCTCTTTCCATCTCCAAACCCCTAGAGATGGTGATAACCTAATATCATTTAAAAATAGTTAATAACTCCTTCCTCAATAAGTAACAAATTCCTACATGCTCATACCCTCTGGCACACATAAATGATTTGGCCTAGTGCACTCCTGCTATATCCTCCACTGCTTCCCCAAATGCTCTTCCAGATCTTTTTCAGAGTCCAATACAGAATGTCCTCCTCCCCCTTCCTCACCCTAAGGAGCTGCTCTAATTGGATAAAGAATATAGTGAGAAACAGACAGCAGATGGCTAAGGATTAAATCTCCCTGAAAGAAGACTTCACTACTTTATCCCATCCTTAGGTTGAAAACTTGTACCCTAAAACCATCCCCCTAAAGAGTTACAATTTAATCATGTTATTGTACAATAATTATTGTTTCAGTTCAGTTGTTTTTCGGTTGTGTATGACTCTGTGTGGCCCCATTTGGGGTTACTTCAATTCTGTGGTGTCTCATTTTTACTATTTCTTTGAATTAACGTATTCTCTTTCAAATATTTTGTTTACGATGACTGCTGCCACAAAATAGATATTTACTAGCTGTGTGACCCAGGGCATCTAATCTTTCCTATCGTCATGAAGGTTCATCATAAATAAAATGAGGGTGTTGACTACAATGCCTCAAGATTTCTTCTGGCTGAAAAATCCATGATCCTACAAATGTACAAAAGAGAAACTTAATTCTGTGTATTATAATGATCGAGCCTGGCCCCAAAGAAAAATGAAGAAATTTCATTTCTCAAAGAGTAAAGGGAATCTTTTCACTTTTGTATCTGAATCTCCATAGTAAGATTTTGATAAATACTTTCTTCACTCATTTATTCATGTCTATACATTCATTCATTCTTGCTTGTTTAGCTACAAGAGATGATAAGAAGAAAGGTTTTATACAAGTAAAGGAAGGTAATGTTAAAACAAAAATATCAAAAAAATTTAATATCCTATCTAAAGACAAAAGAGCAATCACTTATTGCTTAGTTTAGTTTGAGTTTTGATCACTTTATTTACTTTTACAGATATGTCTATATGTCTTTTTTAGTTTACTCTTTTTTGGTAAACTCTTGGTACAATTCAACTAATGTCTAATCACCTTATCAAAAAAAAGTTCTGAAGATACCAATACCCTCTTACATGCAAGCACATAGGAACAGGCAATAGTAGTTAAAGTTACACACAAAAAATTTTTTTCAAAAGAATTTGTTTAGGGGGTCAGCTGGGTAGCTCAGTGGATTGAGAGCCAGGCCTAGAGATGGGAGGTCCTAGGTTCAAATATGGCCTCAGACACTTCCCAGCTGTGTGACCCTGGGCAAGTCACTTGACCCCCATTGTCTAGCCCTTACCACTCTTCTGCCTTGGAACCAAAATACAATATTGATTCTAAGATGGAAGGTGAGGGTTAAAAAAAAAAACAATCTTGTTTATAGTGGTGACAGCCTGGTTGGTAAATCAAGAGAACTAGATTTTCTTTTTTAATTCTGCCTCTTTATTCACTTTGTGATATTGAGAAAGTAATGTCAACTTTTTAGGCCTATTCTCCTCATATGTTAAACAAGAGAATTTGGGGCTACATAATATTCCTAAGGTTACTTTCAGGTCAAAATTTCTCTTAATCTAGAAAATAAATGTAAGTAAACCAAATATTCATTTTACATGTGTGATTAAGTTGCAAATTAAAACAACTCTGAAGTACTACCTCACACCTAGCAGACTGGCTAATATGGCAGCAAAGGAAAATGATAAATGCTGGAGGGGATGTGGCAAAATTGGGACACTAATACACTGCTGGTGGGACTATGAATTAATCCAACCATTCTGGAGGGCAATTTGGAACTATGCACAAAGGGAGCTAAAAGACTGTTTGCCCTTTGATCCAGCCATAGCACTGCTGGGTTTGTACCCCAAAGAGATAATGGACAAAAAGACTTGTACAAGAACATTCATAGCTGCGCTCTCTGTGGTGGCCCAAAACTGGAAAATGAGGGGATGCCCATCAATTGGGGAATGGCTGAACAAACTGTGGTATATGTTGGTGATGGAGTACTATTGTGCTAAAAGGAATAATAAAGTGGAGAAGTTCCATGGAGACTGGAACAACCTCCAGGAATTGATGCAGAGTGAGAGGAGCAGAACCAGGAGAACATTGTACACAGAGACTGATACACTGTGGTACAATTGAATGTAATGGACTTCTCTACTAGCAGCAATGCAGTGATCCAGGACAATTATGAGGAACTTGTGAGAAAGATGCTATCCACACCCAGAGGAAGAACCAAAGGAAAAGAAACACAGAAGAAAAACATATGCTTGATCACGTGGTTTGATAGGGATATGATTGGGGATGTTGACTTTAAATGATCACTCTACTGCAAATATGAATAATGAAAATAGATTTTAAACAATGATACATGTACAACCCAGTGGAACTGCTTGTCAGTTCAGGGAGGTAGGGGGAAGAGGGGTGGGAAAAATCATGAATCTCATAACCATGGAAAAATATTTTAAATAAAATTTTTAATGTAATGCTCACTTCCAAATGATCCCAAACCAGGAAAGTCTGCGCGAAATTTCAACACCCTCAGATATCTATCTCTAAGTCTAACCTTCCTTCCTAAGGTCTAGCAAAATACTTTCAACTAATTTCAAAAAATCAAGAGGATATTTAGATCAAAAAGACATTTGAGTTATCATCCACTTAAATTCCTTCATTTTACAGATGAGGAAACATAAGGCCCAAGAAAAGGAAAACAATTTGGCCAAGGTCACAGAGGTTACAAAAAGAATTGCCAGAATTTGAACCTGAATCTTCGATTCCAAACTCAATATTCTTTCTTCTAGCTCATGCTGTTCTCTCCACTAACTAAGTTTGCTATTACATCTTTTTCCTCAAAGTAATATGTACAGGGGGAAAGGAGTGACAGTCATTACCTTGTCAACTACATGATAGTAGAAAAAAACAGTAGGGTTCCAATCCCATATAACTGACTGCCTATTAGGTATGTGCTACTGTATTATTGCAGGTGTCTCAAATGCATGGCACTGAAAACAGAACCCATCATCTTTTCCCAAAGCCCACCTCATAAAATAAAATTCCCTGTTTTGGCTGAGGCACCATCATCATGGTGTTGGGAAAAACATGGAACTTGAGAATCCTAGGATCAGGGTTCAAATCTCTGTTATACCATTTCTGTGACTTGGACAAACTGTACCCTCTCTGAACCTGAGTTTCCTCATCTATAAAATGGGGGATTGATTAAATGGCCTCTGGAGCCTTTCAGGCTGTATATCTATGATCCTTTGATTGATAATTCTTCCAGACATGAAGGTTAGCAACTTGGAAGTCATCCTCAACTCCTCACTCTCCCTCATCTCCCATTTCCAACCAGTTACCAAAACTTACTGTTCCTAACCCAGCAACATTTCTCACATCTATTCTTTCTTCTCTACCTCTCATCTACTTATTATTACAATACTGTCCTATCCAGTTATCTACTCCAGGACATCTTGGCATTTCCACCAGTCACTGACCTACCACTTCAGCTCATCTAGAATGGTACCTTCCAAAGATGACTTCCAGAAGTTATTCCTCCAGTCTATGGACAGTTATTCCACTCAATTTTGGAATTCTTCTGTAGGATTTTGCTATCTTGATTGGTCATCCTCTTACTCTCCATCACACACATGATCTGATCAAAATCTTCTATCGGGAGCAGCTAGGTAGCTCAGTGGATTGAGAGCCAGGCCTAGAGATGGGAGGTCCTAGGTTCAAATCTGGCCTCAGATACTTCCCAGCTGTGTGACCCTGGGCAAGTCACTTGACCCCCATTGCCTAGCCCTTACCACTCTTCTGCCTTGGAACCAATACACAGTATTGACTCCAAGATGGAAGGTAAGGGTTAAAAAAAATCTTCTATCATTCTATCTTTCCCTCTGTATTACAAACACTAATCCTCACTAAGACCACCAATTTTTCCACCCATCCATTCTTTCCTAAGTCATCACTCCTGCACTGACTATATTTTCTTCCCTTTCCTATCTCTATACCTTATTGTACTACTTCAACTCTACATTATTCTCTACATTGGAGTTCTCTGCTCCTTTATTGTATCACTGATTATGTCTTCATGAGTTCCAACTACTTCTCTGCCCCTGTTCCTATGATGTTGAAAGAGAAAGAGCGATATCCAACATAATGAAGACAGCAATAAACTCAAAGTTGGAAGACCTAGATCCTGGATCTATTACTTAAGTAACTTTGAACAACATGCCACCTTTTGAGAACTCAAGTTTCTTCGTCTGTAAAATGAGTGTATAGAGAATCTCTAAGATTCTTTCCAGCTCTAAGATGCTATGATTCTGAGGGGACATCCATCACATATCCTACATGTGTTAAGATTTCTCCCCTTCCCCACAGAAAAGTCAGTAGAATTAGTCCCTCAAACCAGCCTCAATTTCCCATCCTTCACCTGACACACACAGAACCTAAACAAATACCTACAATAAGGGCAGATGGATAGAGCTTGCCACCCTGGGAAATCGAGCTTTTGTTTATCTTGGGAATGTATTTTCCCTTCCCTTTGGAGGTAAGCCAACTCTGATAAAGACTGTGTTTTAACATGCTAAAATAAAATGTTTGTAGTTCATCACTCAGAAAGAGCTAAAGATTTGACAATTCAAGGATACCATATCAAGAATATCCTTGAAGCCTCAGAAGCCTTGAAAAAGACACAGGGTAAAATGTAGCAACTCCAGAGTCAGTTGACCTTTGGATCCTAGCCAGCAGCCCTCTTTAGTGTGGAGTTGCTTATGGATCAAGAATCCACATTTTCATAGTCTATGCTTCTAGGAGCTAGAAAGCTACACACCAAGGAATACAAAATCAGTTCTTTCACCAAAAAATTTAGGTGTTTCAGAACTGAAGTCAATAATGGAATATTCTTGGGAAGGGTGTGTTACAAATGGCTACATGTTTACCAATGGTTGGGTTAGTGCAGCTCTAACTGGGATTTCATCATTTTTTCAACCCTACTATATGATGCTATAATATACTGACTGGGAAAGGGGCAAAGGGAGTTAAGGATCAGAGGCAAAAATGTCAAATATAGGCAGACCAGGTGACACCGAAGATAAAAGCTGGGTGGCCTTGAACAAGTCACTTAACCTATGTCTGCTCTGGCTTCTTTATCTGCAAAAATGCAGAGAATGGGCAAAATAAGGAAGTAGAGAAACATATAATCAATGCATTAGATACATAATCATACAACATATAATTTTATGTATGGTTATGTAATATATAATGTGTGTAATACATAAAATTTTATATAATTATATAATAGTTTTATATATGTTATATGCTATATTATTAATGTGTATAGTGCCTATATTGTATATTAAAAATTCATGTATAGTATTTATAATGTCTACATGAGTTTTATTATCTAGAATACAGAATACTGGACAAAACTTTGAAGTAAACACTTTGAACAAAGAGAGTAAGGAAAAGCTTCATGAGCTAAACAAAATACTAGAATGCCAAGGCATACATAGGATCAGCTTGCTAGGTAGACAGAAAGGACACAGGGTAGTTCTTCATCAGGATCTGTACCATAAAATGTGCTCATGGAGCTTCCAGAGTGTATGCATATTTTACAAGTATAAAAAGGGCAATGGAAAAAAGACAGGGGAGATGACAGGGTGAAAATACAAACTCTAGACAAAAGCAGTTAATGGAGAGAAAGTAGAAACTAAGAATGAAAAGAGTGCAGGGAGTTAATGATTTGCCCAAGGCGGGATAGGCAAGGAGAGAATAAGAGAACATCTAGCAATGTGAGTTCTTGCTTCCAGGTACAAACAAAATACTTTCCAGGGAACCCAAGGAATTTGAATCATTCAACCTGGGTTAAGCAGATGAATATCTTTGATAATTGGGGTCACTACAAACTTATATTCCCATATTTTAGATTTATATTGCATATATAATAAGGCAAAACTATTAAAAGGAGTTTTATCTTAATTTCACTCTTTCGCCTTATGAGCAGAATTTCTAGATTGGAGGTAGTTGTGTAATTTCACTATGTCTCTCTAAGAACAGAAGTCTTCTTAATCTCACCTTGTCTCTTTAAGAGCACATTTTATAAGGACAGATTTCAGTTAAACTGGACTCTGTTGTCTCTGTCTTCCTAGGAAGCAAAGTTTCTGGGGATTTCAGTGTTGTTCTCTCAGTCAAGAAGATCTGACAGTTACTTTTGAGAGTTTGGGAGATAGCTACCAATTTGAGAAAGAGTCTAGTTAC
This sequence comes from Monodelphis domestica, assembly GCF_027887165.1. Taxonomy (NCBI): domain Eukaryota; kingdom Metazoa; phylum Chordata; class Mammalia; order Didelphimorphia; family Didelphidae; genus Monodelphis; species Monodelphis domestica. The sequence goes on from NC_077230.1 coordinate 82,325,999, forward strand.
TGGGAGATTTTTCCCTCAGAACTTTGAGGGAAGAGTTTTTTTGTGTGTCTGTGTGTGTCTGTGTGACAGGCATTTTATAACTAACAGTTAATAGAAGAATAACTTTAAGGTGTTTGTTATTGATTTAATGTTAGATGAGTTAGATAAGATAGAGAATTTAATATTAGTTAGGGAGAGTAGGTTTAGTTAGGCCTGCAAGATTCTTAGATATAGGGTTCTTTAGAGGTTTTAGCATAGGGTTTAAATCTTTAGGCATAAACTATATAAGAGCTATTTCCTATCCCTATTTATCCACTGTATGAAGTAAGGACTACTGGTTCACCAAACTGCTCTCCTCAACTTTTATCAAACTCCCACAAAGACCTTTTACCTATAACAATACTTAACCACTGATCTCTTAACTATAAAATCTTATGACCTTTGACTAGTCCTTTTCCTTCCTTATCTCTTTAAAGCATCTGACACTATCAAACACCCTCTTCCCCTTCTTACACTATCTTCTCTGAGTTTGGCGGATACTACTTTTACCTGGTTGTTCTCTTATCTGTATGGCCATTCTTTCTCAGTTTCTTCCGCTAACTCTTCATCTACATCAGCACCTTTAACTAAAGATGTACCCCAAGGTCACATCCTGGGTACTCTTCTCCTTTCATATTCCCTCATTAGCACCAACAGGCTTAGTTATTGTCTCTACACAAATGACTTCCCAGAATCCCATACATCCATCCTCATACCTTGATGTTCGGTCATTTCAGTGCTGTCCAATTCTTTGTGAATCCATTTGGAGTTTTCTTGGCAACAATACTGGAGTTGTTTGCCATTTCCTTTTCCACCTCATTTTATAGATGAGGAACTGAAGCAAACAGGGTTAAGTGACTTGCCCTGAGTCACACAGTTCATAAATGTCTGTGGCTAGATTTGAACTCAAGAAGATAAGTCTTCCTGACTTCAGGCCTGGTACTCTATCCACTGCACCACCTAGCTACCCCACATCATCAGTCACCTATTGTACATTTCAAACTGGATGCCTCACAAACTTCTCAAGTTCAACATGTCAAAAAACTAACTCACTATCTTTCCTTTCATTATCATTTTCATCTTATTTGCATATGTTTGTATAAACTTATTTATGTACATATTGTCTCCCCTGAATAAACTCAATCAACAAACATCTATTAAACTTCTATGTGCCACAGTACTGGCAAGTAACAACTGTTTTATTTTTTATCTTTGTATCTCCAACAACTCTCAATCACAGTACCTGTAATACATTAGATGTTCATGATTGACTGATTTCCCCTGAAATACAACCCTCTTCTAAACTTCTTGTCATCATCCTTCTAGTTCCCAGCTTCACAACTTGGTAGTATCCTTGACTCCTTACTTTCACCCTACATATCTAATCAGCTGTCAAAGTCTTGCTATCCCTAAATCAGGCACTCATCATCTTTTGCCTGGACTATTGCAATGGCCTCCTAAGCAGTCTTCCTGGCTGACTCCAATCCATCCTCCACAAAGCTGCCAAAATGATTTTCCTTAAGTATATATCTAACCAAGTCACTTCCCTACTCAAACTCCAGTAAACCCTCTACTGGGTCTCTAGGATCAAATATAAATTCTGCTCCACAATCCATCTTCCATTACCAGACTTTTGAACTCCAGGAATCCTTTACTTCAAGATTTGGCTCAAATACTATTTCTAAATGAAGTTTGTCCTGATCCCTACCACTATCCCTCTCTCCCTAAATCACCTTATATTATGCATATGCATATATGTGTATATCTACATGTGTTTAGATGTACATACATAGATTTATGTAGTCAGATGGACAGAGAGATGGGTATATAGATACACACTGTCTACCTTGATATAAGCTCCTTGGGAGGACAAAATACTTTTCCTTTGACTTTGTATAACCAGCACCTAGCAGCACCATGCACATAACAGGTGCTAATAGCCATTTGTTGATTGAATGATTGATCATATGGAAGGCCCAATAATCATGCTGTGCTCAGTATCAATAAAGAAATCATCTCAGGAGCTATTGATCTTTATCAAATTCATTTATACCACTATTAAATAGTTCCAGACTGCTTTGGGGTTTTTTTTTAATATTCCTCTATCTACTTGTTTAAAAAAAAATTATGTCTCATTGCTATCAGAGCTTCTCTGAATGAATCACAACAAGCATAAAGGAGACATCCCTATCAGGGAGACACCAGGATTAATCAAAATGTTGTTTTGACTGCTGTGACACCTGGGAATCTCTTCCTGCTGGACTCTGACCCCACCCTGGCTTGCTCCCTAATAGAAATGGATTATTACCCTCCATTACCACATGTAGAATTACTTATTTCTACCATGAAAGGGAAATTTGCTTGCCTGAACTCTAGACTTTGCCTTTACTTGCCTTTGGAAATATCTTACTTCATTTTCCTTGGCTTTAATCTGATGAAGCTTCCTCAAACCTGGACAGCTTCCATTTTACCCCTTTTTGTCTGCTTTCTCTCCCTTTAAGAAAGCTTCTCTAGTGACCTCAGAAGCCAGTAAATTCAAACCACACATAACCAAAAACCAACTCTACAACAACCTTAACAAGTGACAATTGGTTTTCATTCAAAAACTTCTAATGAGGGAGAAACCTGCTCCTTCCTACATTTTGGGATATTTGAAACTCATTTCTGACCTCTCTGGCTTCCTTTAGGTCCTAAATAAATCCAATCTTCTACAGGAAGTTTTTCCCAACTCCTCTTAACTCCAGTGCCTTCCTTCCTTTAATTATTACCCATTCACCCTGAACATAATTTGTTTATACATGCTTGTCTGTTTAGTGTCTACCCCATTAAACTGTAAGCACCTTGAGGACAGGGACTCTCTTTTGCCATTCTTTTATTCCTAGGGCTTAGCATGGTGCCTGACACATAGCATGGTGCTTGACACAAAGTAGATGCTTAATAAATATTTATTGAATGATTGCAAAAATCCCTACTCACAAAGAGACAAGTATATATGTATATATATATAAAACACAAATATAAAGTTATTTAGATAATTATTTACACATTATTATATTATACACATTATATATTATGTAATAATATATATTATTATTATATACACATAATTAGATAGTTATTTACACAGTTCAATACAGAGTACTTTGGGGGAGAAGGAATTAGAAGTTACGGGGAAAAAGAATGGTTTCAGGCAAAAGATGATACTTGATTTCATCTTGTAGGAGGAGAGGAAATAGCATTGGTTCCAGAGTCAAAGGACCAGAGTTGCCTTTTTATAATGTTGAACAATCTGGGACAAGTCAACAAGAATTTGTTAATTATCTCTGTGTCAGGCACTCTGCTAAGTGATGAGGCTATATGCTGAGGATACAATGAAAGGCAAAAACAAATCTCTAATGTTATTGGACCTTAGTTTCCTCATCTGTAAAATTAGGTCCCTTTCAGATCTTAACTTATTACTTTTTTCAGCCTTATTCTCTTCTAAGCATGAGGTTTCCACAGGCCTGCAAGTAATTATTTCTATGTTTGACTAAACAAGTACTTCCTGTTCAGAGCAACAATGTCATGAGGTTTGAAAAATCTAAACTCGTAAACTACTTGTAAATGCCACACGATCTAGCCATAGGTATGCTATAAACTACAGATACATGTCTTTTTGAGGGTTCTTTGGATTTTTTGGCCAGACCTGTGAGTAAATTGGTATAGGAAACTCTAAGAAAGGGCACTCCTTTTACCAATGTAGGGTGGTAAATATTCTGCCCCTTATACTTGCCCAAGGTCACATACTCAATGTATATGCATCAGAGGAGGGACTCCAGACTTTCAAATCCTACTGTAGTGACTTATATCATGAAGATGATCCATGAAGTTCTATGAACTCAGAGTTAGACTGTTCAAGACCTAACAGGAGAGGAGAATCAAATAATCCATCAATCACAAGTACTCATTAAGAATCTTCTGTGTGCCAAGCCCTGTGCTCAGTGTTAGGGGTACAAGGATGAAGCAATCCTCACTAGCAAGAAGCTTCTGTTCTTAAAACAAAATGTATCTGTTGTCCAAGGACCAGTCTAGCCAGGGTTGGAGAAGATCATCATCAGACTGGCTAGAAGATGATTAACTTTTCAGGCCAAAGTAACTTTTGCAGACTATCTATTAAAGTCTAGAGAGGTTATAACCTGCAAACCATAAAAACACCTACACTGAAAAAAACACCAAAGATTCCTAAAGTATCACAGTATAGATTTATATACACAATGTGCCCGCCTACGTGAAGCAATTTGGCTGATTCCACAAGACAAGTTATAAGAAGTACATTATTAGTATATTATTTTGCTGTTACATAAAGATCCGAATTTACAAATGCTTGGTTATCAGGTACAGAAGTGCTAAAAGGAAAGAGAGCATTGCTCCATCTCTGTAATTCCTGGCGCAGTGCAGCATTACTCCTTTAAGAAATGGAAGGGAACATTGCCACTGCCTGAGCATATGGTGAGTGGGACAGACAGTCCATGATAGTTCTCAGCTCAAGGCTCCACGTGGTTTCCCTGGTTACTGACCAGTCTGGCTCTTCCCATTCTGATGTCTGTCTCTCTCTGTCTCTGCCTCTCTGTCTCCCTCTCCATCTTCTGGACCTGCCAACCATCCTACTAATTCTGACCTCATCAGAATTTAACTTCCCAAATTCCCAAATTTTCTGGCTCTGATAAAGTAGCAACTCCCAATCACCACCTCTCAGGTTTAAAGCCTGTCTCCAACTAAGGCCATTGCTCTCTTGACTAAACTCCTAACTTTACCCCTGTTCTGGTGTCCATAGCTGTGCCTCATATAGTACATAGCTGCTCTTTATTGCCAATAGTCAACAAGAATTTATTAAGCACCTACTATGTGCCAGACACTGTGATAGGCTCTAGGAATATACAGGCAAAAATGAAATAAATCCCTGCTTATAAGCTTACTTTTTATCAAAGAAAGCAACATGGAGACACAAAATATAAAATAAATATATTAAAGCAAAATACTTGATAGTGTAGAAAAAGTTATATAGAGGCATATTTTTTTCTTTTGAACATGAACAATGTATTAATTTGTTTTGTTTTTTACTACATATGTTGTAACAAGGGTTTTGTTTTTCTTTTTTTCTCAATGGGGGGTAGGCAGGAAGAAGATCCTTGCTGATTGACAAAAAAATTTATTTTAATTTAAAAACATAATAAATTAGAAGAGCAAAAAATAAAATAAATACAAATTTATACCTATCCTTCCTGCCTCTGTATGTGGCACAAACATACTCAACAGGCTTTAACATCTAATGAGCTAATGGTACGTGACACCACATAGTAGGTGCTTAATGAATTGTCTGTTGAATTGAATTATACATCTAGAAGAAAGCAGCAAGTAATCGAGTACACCCAGAAACAAAGCTCAATGCTGTTTTACCCTCACCATCCTGGCACCCTTTATAACTAAACCATGTGTGTACAATGGATCCTCTTTCTGGCACTGCCACTGGAGGACAAGACAAATATCCATCTTGCCATCTAATTGTGTTTTATCAGGCTCTTAAAATAAGCAGTTGTCCTGCTTTGGGGACATGATTTGACCATAGTATATAATGAGCTAAGTTATAATGGGCTTTTACTGTATTTCAGCCATGCACTCAATAAATGACCTCTTTTGTCGGTTTTGATTAGCTATACCATTTCAATTTCTCCAAATTCGCATAACTACTTATAAACAAACCAAGAAAAGCAGATAGTTCAGTAATTATCTAGTACAGTTAATCAATAAATTTGAAGTCAGTATAAGTCAGACTTAAGAAAAAAACTTCCTTGTCTTCAGTAAGAGGTGATTGTTGCCTAGATTACACCCATATAGGCCTACTCTACATTAATTCATTCTATAAAAATGGGACACTGGTGAAGTGATGTTACAGGGCCAGTTAGTTCCATAAGAACAATGTTACAACTGGAATTCTGGCCAAATAACATTACTACGGAAGTTTGCTACTTTATAGTAGGGTTTAATCATAATGTATTCAGGATATTATTACAGTATTAGTAGATTCAGTCTTGGGTAAAGTATGATTGTAACAGCTTCAACTCTACTTTATTTCTTTTTTTTTTAGACCCTTACCTTCCATCTTGGAGTCAATACTATGTATTGGCTCCAAGGCAGAAGAGTGGTAAGGGCTAGGCAATGGGAGTCAAGTGACTTGCCCAGGGTCACACAGCTGGGAAGTATCTGAGGCCAGATTTGAACCTAGGACCTCCCATCTCTAGGCCTGACTGAGCTACCCAGCTGCCCCCTCGACTTTATTTCTTAAAAAGAAGCTACAGATGAAGCCCTGGACATGAGTTTCAATTCTGGCACTGATACTTACTAATCATATACAGGTCACTTAACCTACTAGTCCCAGTTTTGTCTTCTATAATGGGGATGGTAGCCCCTTTGGTACCCACCTCATAAGGCTTTGGTGAGGCTTGAAGGAGATAATATACGTGATACACTACAACTTGGACCACCTATACAAATGTCAATTATTATTATGTAGACACAGAACACTGTCTACAAGCCTATGTAACAGTACTATTAAGGTCTAAGATAAGTACATATAAACACCCAAAAAGAAAGAGGAAATTAAATTATCTTCTAGTAGTAACTGTTTCTATTGTTTCCATTTCTGATTTAAATGCACTAACTAATCAATAAATATTTACTGAGCATAGTAGGTGTGCATAGTATTGTACATGAGGCATTGTGTAAGATCATGAAAGTCCAGAGAAGATTATAAACTAATTGTTTATTACCAATATCTGGATGTAAGGAGAGAAGCTCTCTCAGTTCAAAATCAGGACCCTCCAAAAGTTCAATACAATGCCCTGGCATGGAAAATGATGAATAAGCTTCATTGATAATAGAATGACTACGTCATGGCTGGCTGAACATTCAGTCCACAAACAGAAGGCTTCTTGTTTTCTATACTCAACTACAGGGAAGTTTTTAGCAGAAAAACTGTGGCATTCAAATGTAAATCAGGACTCTGCACTGAGAATGGACAATTAGCAATTCCTCAAACTGGCACAAAGAGATTTTTTTTTAATGGCAGAAATGGGGAAAGTAGGGAGAAAATTTAGAGAACTACCAAAAATAGCTACAAACTGATTACATCCTATAAATCTCAAAATGATCAGTTAGCAGTTTGGAAAATTTGTCAAGCAATCATTAGCTATGTCTTTCTGATACTAGTATCACCATCTCCCCCATAACACATCCCCCCCCCACAAATCCTTTCAATGATCCATTTACAAAAGCTAGATTTCTTGTAATCTTATCCCAAATTCTTGTTTAAAAAAACAACAAACTACACTATATTAAGTTTAAAGTTCAAGCCTAGATTTTGCCAGAATCACTACAAGGATACTTTTCTGAACTATTTGGCAAGTAAGGATTGTCCTATTTATACAAGGTTTTGATCTGGACAAAACAGTCTTTTATAAACTGAATCGCTGTCTTTTGCTTCATGGGCCAACCATGTGGCAAAATACCACTGGAAGAATGGTTGAACAAATAGTGCCCTAACTGCCCCACACCCATAGGATGATTGATGGTCTAGTTTCTGAGCTCTGGATCTGGTTTGGAGGGGTTACTAAATCCAGTATAACCTGGTCCAAGGTAATCCTTAAATCAGAGGACCAGATTGGCTCTAGAGCTAAGTAGGGAGTGAGCTGAAGACAAATCAAGTTCAAGAGCTTGGAATTCAGCAGGCATTCAATAAGCATTTGTGTGTACCTCACATTTATTGTACAACAAGGTAGTACAGTGCACAGAGTACTGGGCCTAACATCAGACCTGACTTCAAATCCAGCCTCATAATATGTTGGAGAAGATTTAAGAAAATTGTGACACTGTTGGTGGAGCTGTGAATCATGACCAACTATTCTTGAAAGCAATCTGGAATCACATCCAAAGGACCATACAACTATGCATACCCCTTGACCCAGAAATATCACTACTAGATCTGTATTCCAAAGAGATCAAAGAAAAAGGGAAAAGATGTATAGACACAAAAATATTTATAAGAGTTCTTTTTGGAGTAGCAAAAAGTTGGAAACTGAGAGAATGTCCAGGAATTGAAAGATGGCTGGACAAGTTGTGGTTATAATGGAATACTTACTGTTGTGCCATAAGAAATGATGAATAGTAAGATTTCATAAAAGCCTGGAAAGACTTATATGAACTGATGCAGAGTGAAGTAAGCAGAATCAGGAGAGCATTGTATACAGTAACAGAAATATTTTATGATGATCAACTCTAAAGGACTAAATTATTATCAGCAATGCAAAGATCCAAGACAACCGCAAAGGGATTTATGATGGCGAATGCTATCCACAGTCACAGGAGGAACTTTCAGAGTCTAATATGCAGATTGAAAGCAAACCATTTTTCATTTTATTTCCTTCATGAGTTTTTCCTTATGTGTACAATATGTGTCTTCTTTCATGACATGATAAATATGTAAAGATGAATTACCTGACAGCATTGGCATAACCTATGTCACATCATTTACTCTCTCAGGGAGGCAGAGGGAGAAGGAGGAGGGAGAGAATTTGGATTGTAAAATGTCATATACCAATTGATAAAAGTTGTTTCTATGGGGAGGCAGAGTCAAGATGGTGGCATAGAGGCAGTGAAAGTTCAGACCTCTGAAAACATTTCCTCACCTATTAAAAACAAAATGTTCCTAAGGGACTGAAAACCAAATTTAACAACAGGACAGAACTAAGGAACCCTCCTGCTGGACTCAACTTAAACAGTACACCCCCAAAAAGCCTGAATTCAAGAATACTTGGATTTAAGGGGAAAGAATAAGAAAGGTCCCAGGACCCCTACCTCACCTACAGTACTGAGCCTCCAGCAGTGGCTGAAATCTCTGGGCAGGCAAGGACACTAGTCTGGAGGGAGTGCCTTGTGGGAAAAGCTGTGCCAGGCTCAGGGCTTTGAATACAGGTGGCAGGGAGGCAGCTGGAGGAGAACCTCAAAGAAGGAAGCACAATCGCAGCTGAGACACTCCATATTGTCCCCGCACTTCCCAAGGTTTTGGCCACAGGGCACATCCAGTTCTGCAAGATCAACTCTACCTGGCTTACTCTTATCAAGCCTTCAGAGGGCAGGGAAGCTCAAGCTCCAGCACTCTTCCCCCACAGACTACCCTAAGAGCCTTGCTGACTAAACTCCAAGGGTGAAGGCTGTCAGAAAAGCCCAAACCCACAGATCCAGCACATAATGAGAGAAGCAAGACTATAGGCAACTACAGGGGAGGAAAAGGAGCAAATATAAGCAAACAACAGAAAAAGAAAAAAAGAAAATACAATGAAAAGCTTCTATACAGACAATGAACAAAGAGCAATTGTAACAGAGGAAGATCAAGGAACACCAAGCAAAAACACAGAAACTCCAGCAAACTGGACACAGGATATGGAAGAACTCAAAATACAATTCCAAACACAATTAAGAGAGGTTGAAGACAACTGGGAAAAGAATTTAAAAAGCAAGATAAGTCATCTGGAAATAGAGGCACTTGAACTAAAATGAGAAAATAGTGTCTTGAAAGCCAAAATTAATCAGCTTGAAAATGAGGTAAAGGAGATGAAATATGACCTCCAAAGAAAATAAGACCAAAAGGAGGATGACCAAAAATCCAGGGATGAAATTCAGTCTTTAAAAACTAGAATACAACAATTAGAAGCAAGTGACTTCACAAAGAAGCAGGAAACTATAAAACAAAATCAAAAGAATGAAAAAATTGAGGAAAATATGAAACATCTCATCCAAAAAATGGAAGATTTAGAAAACAGGTCCAGGAGAGACAACTTAAGAATCAACGGTCTACCGAAAAACCATGGCAAAAGAAAAATCCTGAACACAGGATCTGGCTGCATCTACACTGAAGGACCAAAAGGCATGAAATATGACATTCTGGAAAGCAAGGGAACTAGGTCTACAACAAAGAATCAACTACCCAGCAAAACTGACTACCTTACCTGGGAAAGTATGGTCATTTAATAAAATAGGAGACTTCCAATTATTCGTAAGAAAAGACCAGACCTGAACTGAAAATTTGATGCCCAAACACAGCACTCAAGAGAATCATCAAAATATAATTAAGAAAGGGGAGAAAAAACAAAAACAAAAACAAAAAAAATACATTTTTTAAGGGACTCAATAAATTAAAATGATATGTACCCCTATAAGAAAAGAGGATATTGGTAACTCTTAAAAATTATTATTATCACCTGGGTAGCTAAAAGAATTATACTTAGAGGGAACAGTGACAAACTGTATAGGATGAAATGCCAAGACATAAATATGTATATAGATATATGCATAAATATATATATATATACATATATTTAAAACTAGAATTTTTTAAAAAGAGGTTAATACTAAAAGAAATGGGAAAAGAAACAAAATGGGGTAATTTACATCACAAAGAAGCACATAGTGGGAGTGGGGGAGAACATCAATACCCTGAAAGGGTAAAGAGGTTGGAGATACGAAATACTCAATTCTTATGAGCATTGAAATTGACTCATAGAAAGATGAACAATCAAATCCATTGAAACAGAGAATTTATTTGACCCCATAGAGAAGTAGAAGGGTAACAAATGGACTGGGAGGGGAGGCAATACGAGGGAGGGGGTAGTTTTAAAAGACTGTAAAGAAAATAAGAGGGAGGGGGTAAAAAAGGAAGTAAAATAAGGGTGGGAATTAGGGAGACTGATTAAAAATAAAACACTAGTGTAGAAGGAAATAGTGAAAGAAGGAGGGCAGGACTAGGAGTGGAAATCAAAATGCTGGGAAATACACAGCTGGTAATCATAACTCTGAATGTGAATGGAATGAACTCACACATAAAACTCAAGCAAATAGCAGGGTGGATTAGAAACCAAAATCCTACAATATGCTGTCTACAAGAAACACCCATGAGGAAGGTAGACACATATAAGGTAAAAGTAAACAGATGGAGCCAAATCTATTGGGTATCAACTGAGAAAAAGAAGGTAAGAGTCGTAATCATGATATCTGACAAAGCCAAAGTAAAAATAGATCTAGTCAAAAGAGATAGGGAAGGTAATTACATCCTGATAAAAGGCAGTATAGACAATGAGGAAATATCAGTACTCAACATGTATGCACCAAATGATATAGTATCCAAATTTCTAAAGGAGAAATTAATGGAGCTCAAGGATGAAATAGATAGAAAAACTATACTAGTGGAAAACCTGAACCTTCCTCTATCAAAACTAGATAAATCAATCCAAAAAATAAATAAGAGGTAAGAGAAGTGAATGAAATATTTAAAAAATGAGAGTTAGTAGATATGTGGAGAAAAATAAATAGGGATAAAAAGGAATACACCTTCTTTTCAGCAGCACATGGTACATTCACAAAGACTGACCAGATACTAGGGCAAAAAAAATTGCAAAAAAGTGCAAAAGAGTACAAATAATAAATGCAACCTTCTCAGATCATAATGCAATGAAAATAATAATTAATAAGGGTACATGGAGAGGCAAATCAAAAATTAATTGGAAATTAAGCAATACAATTCTCCAAAACCAATTAAAGAACAAATCATAGAAACAATTATAATTTCATTGAAGTAAATGACAATGATGAGACATCCTTTCAAAATCTACATGATGCAGCCAAAGCAGTACCCAGGGGGAAATTTATATCCTTGAGTTCATATATTAACAAATTAGGGAGAGCAGAGGTCAATGAATTCGGCATGCAAATTAAAAAACTAGAAAGTGAACAAATTAAAAATCCTCACATGAAAACTAAATTAGAAATCCTAAAAATCAAAGGAGAAATTAATAAAATTGAAAGTCAAAGAATTATTGATTTAATAAATGAGACTAGAAACTGGTACTTTGAAAAAACAAATAAAATTAACAGAGTACTAGTCAATCTAATTTAAAAAAGGAAAAAATAAAACCAAATTGACAGTATCCAAAATGAAAAGGGAGACCTCACCTCTAATGAAGAGGAAATTAAGGCAATCATTAAAAACAATTATGTCTAATTATATGGCAATCTAGGTGATATGAATGAATATTTACAAAAATATAAATTGCCTAGGTTAACAGAAGAAGAAATAGAATACCTAAATAACCCCATAACAGAAAAAGAAATTGAACAAGCCATCAAAGTACTCCCTAAGAAAAAATCCCCAGGACCAGATGGGGACAAATGAATTCTATCAAACATTCAAAGAAGAACTAATCCCAATATTATACAAACAATTTGACAGAATAAGTAAAGAAGGAGTTCTACCAATTCCTTTTATGACACAAATATGGTACTGATTCCAAAGCTAGGCAGATCAAAAACAGAAAAGAAAACTACAGACCAATCTCCTTAATGAACATAGATGCAAAAATCTTAAATAAAATACTAGCAAAAAGACTCCAGCAAGTGATCACGATGGTTACTCATTATGACAAGGTAGGATTCATACTAGCAATACAAGAATGGCTCAATATTAATAAAAACATACACGTAATTAACCATATTAACAAGCAAACCAACAAAAATCACATGATTATTTCAACAGATGCAGAAACAGCCTTTGATAAAATACAACACCCATTCCTATTGAAAACACTAGAAAGTATAGAAATAGAAGGGCCTTTCCTAAAAATAATAACCAGCATATATCTAAAACCATCAGCAAACATCATCTGCAATGGGGATAAACTAGAAGCCTTCCCAATAAGATCAGGAGTGAAACAAGGATGCCCATTATCACCTCTATTATTTAACATTGTACTAGAAACACTAGCAGTAGCAATTAGAGAAGAAAAAGAAATTGAAGGTACTAAAATAGGCAAAGAGGAGCTCAAGCTATCACTATTTGCAGATGATATGACGGTCTACTTAAAGAATCCTAGAGAATCAACTAAAAAACTACTGGAAATAATTAACAACTTTAGCAAAGTTGCAGGATACAAAATAAACCCACATAATTCATCAGCATTTCTATATATCTCCAGCAAGAATTAGAAAGAGAAATTCCATTTCGAATCACCCTAGACAATATAAAATACTTAGGAATCTATCTCCCAAGACAAACACAGGAACTATATGAACACAACTATAAAACACTCTCCACACAATTAAAACAAGATCAAAACAATTGGAAAAACATTGACTGCTCATGGGTAGGATGAGCTAACATAATAAAAATGACAATCCTACTCAAATTACTTTACTTATTCAGTGCCATACCCATTGAACTACCAAAAACATTTTTACTGAATTAGAAAAAAACCATAACAAAGTTCATTTGGAAGAACAAAAGATCAAGGATATCCAGGGAAATAATGAAAAAAATGCAAAGGAAGGTGGCCTTGCTGTCCCAGATCTCAAACTATACTATAAAGCAGCAGTCGTCAAAACAATACGATACTGGCTAAGAGACAGGAAGGAGGATCAGTGGAATAGACTGGAGGTAAGTGAACTCAGCAAGACAGTCTATGATAAGCCCAAAGATCCTAGCTTTGGGGATTAAATCCACTATTTGATAAAAACTGCTGGGAAAATCGGAAGAGAGTATGGGAGAGATTAGGTTTGGATCAACATCTTACTCCCTACACCAAGATAAATTCAGAATGGGTGAATGACTTTAACATAAAGAAGGAAAATATACGTAAATTAGGTGAACCCAGAATAGTATACATGTCAAATATTTGGGAAAGGAAAGATTTTAAGACCAAGCAAGAGTTAGGAAAAAAATTACAAAATGTAAAATAAATAATTTTGATTACATTAAATTAAAAGGGTTTTGTAGAAACAAAACCAATGCAACCAAAATTAGAAGGGAAGCAACAAATGGGGAAAACATCTTCATAAAAAAACCTCTGACAAAGGTCTAATTACTCAAATTTGTAAAAAGTTAAATCAATTGTACAAAAAACAAGCCATTCTCAGATTGATAAATAGGCAAGGGACACAAATAGGCGATTTTCAGATAAAGAAATCAAAACTATTAGTAAACACATGAAAAAGTGTTCTAAATCTCTTATAATCAGAGAGATGCAAATTAAAACAACTCTGAGGTATGACCTCACACCTAGCAGATTGGCTAACATGAAAGCAAAGGAAAGTAATGAATGCTGGAGGGGATGTGGCAAAGTTGGGACATTAATACATTGCTGGTGGAATTGTGAATTGATCCAACCATTCTGGAGGGCAATTTGGAACTATGCCCAAAGGGTACTAAAAGACTGTCTGCCCTTTGATCCAGCCATAGCTCTGCTGGGTTTATACCCCAAAGAGATAATAAGGGAAAAGTCCTATACAAGAATATTCATAGCTGCACTCTTTGTGGTGGCAAAAAAATGGAAAATGAGGAAGTGTCATCTCATTTGGGGAATGGCTGAACAAATTATAGTATATGCTGGTGATGGAATACTATTGTGCTCAAAGGAATAATAAACTGGAAGAATTCCATGTGAACTGGAACGACCTCCAGGAATTGATGCAGAGTGAATGGAGCAGAACCAGGAGAACATTATACACAGAGAACGATACACTGTGGTATAATCGAATGTAATGGAGTTCTTCATTAGTGACAATGCAGGGATCCTGAACAACTCAGAGGGATTTACAAGAAAGAACACTATCCACATTCAGAGGAAAAACTGTGGGAGTAGAAACACCAAAGAAAAACAACTACTTGATTACATGGGTCGAGGGGAAATATGACTGGGATGTAGACTCTAAATGAATATCCTAGTGCAAACATCAACAACATGGAAATAGGTTTCTGATCAAGGACACATGTAAAACCCAGTGTAATTGCGCATCGGCTATGGGAAGCGGTGGGGAAAGGGGAGGGAGAGAAAGAATATGATTCTTGTAACCAAGCAATAATGTTCTAAATTGACTAAATGAAATTTTCAAAAAAAATTGTTTCTATATGCAATTGAAAAAATTGTAATTTAAAAAATCAAATCCAGCCTCAAATATTGTGTGACCTTGGCCAAGTCATCTAAGTTGTCTGATTCAGTTTTCCTATATGAAAAATGAGGGTAATAATAACCCTTACCTCCCAAAGTTTTTATGAAGATCAAATAAAATAATAGTAGTTGAGTGCTTAGCACAGAGCTTGGCACACAGTAAACATTATGTAAATGTTAGCCATTTGCTATGTACTGTTACCTACAGAGCACCATGTTAGGAAATGAGGAATAGAAAGAAAAATAAATGGGTTTAGAGCTCAAATGGATCCATAGAGATATGTAATTCAAAACTCTCTTTTTCAGAACTGATGCCCAGAATGGGTCAGTGATTTGTCCAAGGATAAGCTGATAGTAAACAGTGGAGTCAAGATTCAGTTTCAGATCCTTCATCCCCAAATCCATTGTAGTTGACACAGGCCTTTTTCTCAAGACTCTTAACAGTCAAAGAAAGAGATACAACCACCTACATGCCAATAACAGAGAAAAGAACATGCCAACTACAACAGGTGGATTTTAAGTGCCATGAGCCTTAAGTGCTATCACTCCTTTCAAACTACTTTCAGATCTACCAGTTGCCCCTTTACTTCCTGACTTCAGTCAGGACTTTGGCTATTGATGCCCTAGAAATAACAGGATCCTCTTAGGAGGTTTCCAAGCAGGCATATCAACTGGCCTCTACAGTAGCACCCCCCCTCCCTGTCCATCTAAGTCTGTAGATGCACCTATGGAGCTGGCCCAAAATTAAACTGGTTTTGTGGGTAAGAATACAGGGGACTACTGACCCCTAAATTTAGATACCACTGTCCACATTAGCAAAACCCTCTAAAAGTATAAGAATTGCACTGTCTGGAAGCATTGGCTACACTTAAGGAGGATCTAACAAGTAAGGTGATAAATATAGGTAGAGGTTTAAAAATATAGGTGCATGAACAAAAATGTTGCCAAATTTGCATTACAAAAATCCCAGAGAAATAGAGAAAGAATATTAGTACAAATATATAAAGATGAGATTATTCAGGAATGTATATTTTTAACATGGTCCATAGGCGATTTGCTTTGCCTGATTATGCATATCTGCAACTAGAAATTTCTTTTTCTTTTTTGTACAATGGGGTGGGGGGAAGGGAGTGAGAGGAAAAGGAAATTGCTAGCTTTTCATTTAAAAATTTACTTTTAAAAATCTGAAGTAATTAATGCTTTAACAATGAATCACCACCTTGCATACTGGCTTCCCACCCCAGCCCCCCTTACTCTGTTGTTCTTTGACTCTGCTATTTCTAAAACTATGTAATTCACAGTTACAGAACTAAAGCAAGTGGTTCTCTGAGGCAAAGGAGGCTAAGAATACCCTGGATAATCATGAACTAAGTTAATAAAGATTAGAACAAGCTCAGCATCTTAGGAGAGATTAAAGTACATGCTACAGACTGATACTCAGTGTACTAGACACAACTATGCTGTCTTGGGCCAACACTATAGCAGCATTTCAGATGCACTGTGTATGGTAATGACTGATCCAGTACAGAATTGGGGAGAAGTCTTTACTAAAAGCCATTTGGCAGGAAAATGCAGAACTACATTTCCTTCAAACTGCTTTCAAATCACTATAGTACCCTCCCTCCTTGAGACCCTCATGTCAATCACTACCTTCGGTATGATTTTGCTGTCAATTAATCATATGCCTTACCTGAAAGCTGCAGAGGGGGCATCCAGTGCAAATGTAGGAGTATGCCAGTAATATACTAGAGGCAGCTGAGTGATTCAATGGACAGAGCACTGGACAGAAAATCAGGAAGACCTAAGTTCACATCGAGCTTCAAACACTTGTTAGCTATGGGATTCGTAGTAAACTTCTTAACCTTAGTCTGCCTCAGTTTCTTCATCTGTAAAATGAGCTGGAGAAGGAAATGGCAAACCACTCCACTATTTTTGTCAAGAAAATCCCAAATGGGGTCATGAAGAGTTTGATATGACTGAAATGAATAAGACAATTACTCTGCTCTTGTCAGACCACAGTCACAGATGGACACAGTCGCTTCTCTCAGAACTACAAGATAATATGAGAATGCAGCACATAGAAATGTAGAGTTCTTATTCCAAGGTATACATGTCATATTTTAAGGCGGGCATTTAGGAAATAGAACAGTCAGAGAAGGGCAATCAGGATGATAGAGATTTGAAGTCATATTGTACGAAGGCAAGTTGGAAGATCTAATGATGCTTAGGCTAGAGAAAAGGTTTGGGAGAGGGAGGAGGAGAGATGATCACTGTCTAGAAATATATTAAGGTCTATTATGCCAAGGAGTTGATTTTGGCTCCAAAAAGCAGAACTATGAGTAGTAGTGGGAAGAATGAATGGAAAGTAATTGCACAAAGGTAATTTAGACTTGAACTAAGAAAGAACCTGCTAAACAATTACATCTATCTAGAAATGGAATAGACTAGTTACCCTCACTAGAAATCTTCAGGCAGGAAGAATAATGCTTTTTGGGGCATTTTGATAGAGGAACTTTGGCTCCTGCTCAGGTATGGGGCAAGATGACTTCTGAGGTGCCTTTCACTCAAATGTAATGATTCTATGAATTTAAGAGATAAAAGACTTCTGGGAGAGGTGTAGCCCTATAAACCTCTTTCTAACCAAGAGACTCTTCTATAATACCTTTAAGAAATATCTTCAAGCCACTAGTTGAAGACCTCCAATAAGAGGAAGCCTATTTCACTCTTGGATAGCCCCATTAAGGGGATCTTTCTTTACTTCGAGTTTCAATTGCTTCTTTCGCAACATTATTATATTAAAAATACTGAGGCCAATGAAGGAAAGAATGTAATCTTTTTCCCTTTCAATTACCTGGAAAAAATTAACATGTGCTGCCTTAAGTATCATTTTCTCCAAGCTAAACAGAATCAGATTGGCCAACTATCTTCCTATGTCCTGGTATCTAATTTTTTCATATTATTCATTCTCTTCTGATAATATTCTACCTTCAATAAATCCATCAAAAATATTCATTAAGTGACTACTATGTGCCAAGGACTGTACTAAGCAGTGGGGATACAAAAAGAGGTAAAAGATAGTCCCTGCCCTCAAGGAGCTTACAATCTAATAGGGGAGACAGTCTGCAAACAAATATATACAAAGCAAGCTATATATATAGGATAAAAAGGAAATAATTCAAGGGAAAGATCTAGAATTAAAAGGGATTGGGAAAGGCTTCCTATAGAAGGAAGGATTTTAGTTGGGACTTAAAGGAAGCCAGGGAGATCAATAGTTAGAGTAGAGGAGGGAGATGATTCCAAACATGGGGAACAGTTAAGAGAAAATGCCCAGATTTGAGATGGAGTATCTTGTTTGTTGAAGGGCCAAGGATCAAAGAATACATGTTAGGAAGTAAGGTATTAGTAAACTAGAAAGATAAGACGGGCTAGGTTATAAAGGGTTTGTCTATAATTTTCCTAAAATGTGGTATCCAGATGAGAACACGACAGATGTAGCCCTGACCAGGGCAGACTACAAGCAAACTATTATCTCCCTCATTTTGGACTCTATGCTCCTTTTAATGTACCAAATTGGGCACTTCCTTTTTTTGGATTCTATGTCAGACTCTTGACACATACTAATCTTAAGATTTACTTTAATCCACAAATCTATTTAGTTACCACTATTTCCTAGCCAGTCTTCATTATTCTCTATTTGTGAATATTTTTAAACAAAATTAATTTCAATTCAACAAATGTTTGTTAAGCACCCCTATGTATAAGGCACTAGGATACAAAAATAAGGAAAAAGTCATTGCTTTCAAAGAGTTTCAACTCTTCTGAGGGGTTGAAATATATACATAAATAAATAAAAAGAATCAGGAGAGAGAAGGCACTAATAGCTGAGTAGGATTCTAGAAAGGTGTTCCCAAGGAGGTGACATGTGTTGAACCTATAAAAGATATTAAGATTATAACATGCAAAGGTAGGGAAAGAGTGGCATTCTAGGCATGGGAGTGCAAATTTCATTTCATTCAATTTGACCCATCATCCTAATGTGTCAAGACTTTTAGTGTACTGATTCTATCAACCAAAACCAAGAAAGATTGCTTACACCTCCACAAATCTAACATATCTATACTTTCCTCCCAGTCATTGTTAAAAATGCTAAAATCCCCCAGCCTTTACTATTTACAGAAATATAGATATTATGTATATATATATTTATGTCTTAAATATATATGCATATATACTGAAATACAGTATACTCATTTCATTAGACTATCAATATCTTGACTGCTTTGTCTTTATATCCCCCCAAAATTAATTAAAAGTTAGCAAAAAAAAAAAAAGTAAGTGAAGAATGGAAACTACCCAATCAATCCATATCTATTTAATGATTTAATGGTAGATAGAGCCCAATCATGAACAATCTAGGTCTGTATTTATTTTTTAGAGTATTTTATACTTTTACTATATGTATCAATCAGTGGACTCCCAAATATTTTATATAACCTGTAATTATTTTAAAAGGAATTTACCTTCCTATTGATAATGCATAGAAAAGCTGATGATATATTGGTTTCTTTTTGTTTTGCTGAGTTATTGTTTCAATTAATTTTAGTTGAATCTCTACATTTCTTTAAGAAGACTATAATAGTATCCATAAAAGTGTTTTCTCTTTGCCCACGCATATTTCCTAATTTTTTTAACTGACTTCAGTATTTCTAGAACTATAATGAAAAACAGTGGCAATAAGGAATATCCATTCTTTACCTATGATCTTACTGTTGTGGAAAGGAAATTTTTCCTCCCCATTTTTCACTATGTGCACCTGGCTTGAGTTTCTAAACATGAGCCCAGAAGCAAGGATTGTGCCAAGGAAATCATTGGATAAATTTAATAACAAGGGTAGAACAACCTGACAAATAGAACGATGGAGTCAAGGATATCACGAGACCAAGAAGGCAGGATGATCTTCCTTAGACTGCCCTACTGGGCAGCAGAGACAAAATGGAAAGCCATGAATGGTTCCTGAGATACCACCTGTTAATAGGTAGAGATTAGGCTGGATACATTAAGACAGGAGGGGAGCTCACGTTCTCCGGACTTACAAGTTTCCTGGTGACTGCTCTCCTCAGTGTCCCTGTGGTAGGGGGCCCAAAATGGCAGCCACGGATTAGAAAGCTAAGTGCCTCTGTATCTCTCCCCTATTTTTCCGTCTTCTTCCTACTACTTTTGATTTAACAATTATCAATTTATAGCCAGTCTCTTAAATTTAATTCTTACACTGGAAAGGTTACTAGTATTTCTTAATTATTATGTTTACTCATAGATTTAAACAAATACCATTTTCTATATTAAGGAAAGATCAATTCATTCCTATGCTTTTTAATTTTTAACAAAAATGAATGTTTTTGTTTTCTTTTTTGCTCCTAATTAATAAAATATAATTTTATTATTAATATAATTTATTTTGATTATAGCTTTCCTAATGTTAAGATAACTCTGAACTCCTATTATAAATAAAAGTTGGCCAATAGCATAAAAGTGCTATGGTGGAGCTTTTGTGAATATTTTATTTGCTTCTTTAAATTCTTACTTTCTATCTTAGTAACAACTCTAAAACAGAAGGGCAAAGACTAGACAAAGAGACTTAAGTGACTTGCCCTGGGTCACATAGAGATGAAGTTGTCTAAGGTCATATTTGACCTCAGGACTGCCTGTGCCTAGTCCTAGCATTCTATCTACTCTGGCACCTAGCTGCCCTAATGTTAATATTTTATCAATATTTTTCATCATTATTCATTCAGGAAATTATATTGTAGTTTTCTTTCTCAGCTTTGTTTTTTCCTAGCTTAGATTTCTAGATTATATCTCTTACATGGAAGGAATTTAGTAAGATCTCATCTTTTCCTTTTTTTTTTTGCAAAGAGTGTATGTTAATATAGAAATCCATTGTACTTTGAATTGAATTGTACAACAGGGGAAAGAACCTACTCATACAAAAATATTTATAGTAGCTCTTTTTATAGAGGCAAAGAAGCAGAAACTGAAGGGATGTCCATCAGTTGAGGAACGGTTGAATAAGTCATGGTATATGATTGTAATGGAATACTATTGTACCATAAGAAATGACAAACAAGATGGTCATAAAAATACCTGGAAAGACATATAAAGTGATATAAACTGAAGTGAGCAGAATCAGGGGAACATTGTACACACTAAAAGCAATAATATACAACAATCAACTGTGAATGACTTAACTATTATCAGCAATGCAAGGATGCCAGGACTCATATTGAAAAAAGGCTATCCATGCCACAGAAGGAATTAATAGAGTCTGAATGGAGATTGAAATATGCCATTTTTCACTTTATTTCCTCCATGAATGTTTCTCTCACATAAGTAATACATATCTTCTTTCACAACATGAACAACATAGAATTATGTATTTCATAATAGCATATGTACAACCTAGATCATATTATTGTCATCTGAGGAAGAGGGAGGAAAAGGAAGGGAGAAAACATAGATCACAAAATGTCAGAAGATGATTATTAAAACTGAATCTATGTGCAATCTGGGGAAAAGATTTTTAAGAACATGGAGAAAAAAAGTATTATAACAGTTAAAGTAAGGTAAACAAGTTCCGAGAATGATAAATTTATTAGTAAAGTGCAAATTTACCAAGTAATATGATTTCAGCTTCCTCAGTAAGCTAAGACTCCAAATTGAGGGGAAGGCAAATCTCTTTTAACGATTTAGGGGAGTATAGAACAAAGAACAGAACAGAGTAGGTGATACCATGGGGTTGAGGACAGCTTAATGGGTTACATAACTCAAGTGTGGGGAACAATATAATTCTTCAGAAATTGGGAAACAAAGGGCTAGCAACAACCACATCCTTCCCTCCCGTGACTTAAGAAATGTTCATTGTTTAAGTTCCACTTCCAAGGTTATAAGAAAGTAGACCAAACCTTTTGGATTTTCAGAATTTCGATTTTGGTGTTCAGTTCAGGTTTTTCATGTGTTAACTTTTCTAGTTTGTTTGCTTTTCTAAGTCTTGATCTGTTCTTTCTCTCTTTTGTTAATGAATATGTTAAAGATACAAACATTCTGCTCAGGATAATTTTGATAGTATCACAAATATTTGCATATGTTGGCTCATTGTTTTTCTTTGAAGAAAGTATCTATAGTTGCTATGATTTTATTTGTCCTACCATTTCTTTAGGATTAAATTATTTAAACTCCATTTAAGTTTTAATCCTTTCTTCAAAGGTTCTTTATTGATAACATGTGAATTTTGTGAGCATCAATAAAAATTTGTTAACATTTCTGCCTTTTCTGCATTTCATAAGATTTTTATGCCCTACTACATAATTAGTTTCTATAAAGGTGTTGAGAAGTATGTCTACACCTTTTCATTCACATTTAGTAATCACAAAAGATTTATCATATCTAACTTTTCTAAATTTCTATTATCATCCTTAAACTTCTTCCTTGTTTATTTATGTTAGATTTGTCTAAAACAGGTGGACCCCAACTACTAAAGTTTTGCTATATATTTTCCTCATTGTGAGCGTTTCCTTTAAGTATTTAGATACTGTGCTATTCAATGTATCTATATTAAATATTGAGATAATTTCAGTCTATGGTTCCTTCCAGCATAATGCAGTTTCCCTAGTCATTCCTTTTAACTATGTCTATTTTTACTGTGTCTGAGATCATACATGCTATCCCTGTTTTTTTTGAGTTTGCTCAAAGCATAACAAATTCTGCTCCATCTCCTCATTTTAACACTATGAGAAATGTTATGTTTCAAGTCAGTTTCTTACAAACAACATATTGATAGATTCTGCTTTCTAATTTATTCTACTATCCTCTTCCTTTTGAGGGGAATAAGTTCATCCCATTTGTATTTATCCTCATATTTTTTCCTATCTTCACCTCCTATCCCCTATTTACAAAGGAGGTAGTAAAAGTGAAGGAATGTCATCAACATATAACAGAATGATCTATAATTGAAGTGACCTGCTCTGATTCCTCAACTACATTCTATTCCTCTCATTCACTCTAATCACTGGCTCTAAACCTTTCCTTCTTTTTAGTCTTCCTTTCCCATTTTAACTTTGTTTTATTTGTGATTATTCCTTCTCCAATTCTAATCTCCCTCTTAAACTCCTTTTTTCCCACCCCTGCCTATTTCTCAGTCAAGTTTGGCATATGTCTACATCAAATGTATTGTGTATATGTGTGAGAGAATGCAAGTTTACCATTCATTTGTATAGTTCAGGTAAGTGAGAAGTCTATGAAATGCCTTATCCTCTGGTCCTTTCTTCCATACTGATATATTCTTTATCTTCTTATACATCTCAATTATGAGAAACAATAACCTTTATTCCCTCCTTATTTCTTCAATATTAATTCCTTTTTCCCTTTTTATTTCCTCTGTTAACACCATCAAAACAGAACAAATCCACCCCTATGTCTTCTCTGACATTTGAATATAGTAGGGTTCTTTAGAGATTCTTGTCCCTCCTCTCTTTATTAGAATGTTCATACTTCATCATAATTTAACTCTTTCCAAATGTTCGAATGTATGAACCTTTCTAGGTTTGATTCATGTGTTTAAATTTCAATGTATCTATTCATCTCTGACCTTTTCAGAAATATTGCTTGAAAGTCTTCTATTCCATTATAGAACTATTTTCCCTATAGATTAAATTTAGCCTTTCAAGTTGAATTATTTATGGTTGTAAGGTTTCATCTTTTGCCTCTAAAATGCTATATTCCAAGATTTTCTCTCCTTTAAAGTTGTAACTGCCAAGTCTTGTGTGATTCTGTCTGAGATAATAGAACTACTACTTTGTGCACTTTTTTTTAAGGTAGTTAATAACTCTTTGTTTTTTTTTCCTTTATTTTATTCCAGTGACAAATTTATATATAGTTTTCTAAGATTACATGATTCATGTCATCTCCCTCCTTTGTCCCCCCCCAGAGTTTATAAGCAATTCCATGGGGTTATACATGTATTATCACTCAAAACCTTAAAGCATTTCTTCTTTGACCTGGAAGGTATTTGGGATATAACACTCCTGGGAGTTTTCACTTTGTTTTTTTTTTCTATAATTGGTGAATCGTATTTCCACTTTGCCTTTGGTTCTAACAGATCTTAACCATATTCATTTATGATTTCTTGAAATTTGTCCAGGTTTTTTATCTGTTCATTATTTTTAAGGAGTCCGAGAATTCTTCAATTTATCTTTCCTTAATCTATTTTCCATGTCAGTTGTTTTTGATAGCTCTACTATCAAAAACATTTTTCCTTTTATTTTCCAAGCTTTTTTATTTTCTTCTAATATTTCTTAATATCTCATTGAGTTCTCTTTGCTCCATTTTGGGAAATTTGTTACTTTGGGAAGGTTTTCTTCCCCCTAATCTGTACTACTTTCTTCTAACTTTTCCTTCCATAGCTTTTATTTCTCTCTTAAGTTCACTCCCTATCTCTTGCTTCATTTCTTTGACTTGCCATTGTAGACATTTTTATCTTTTATGTTTTTCTTGTAGTATTTAATTCTTTATCATACACTTATTGGGTTTCTCTTAATCCATAACACATTCAGAATGATTTGTATTTTCTTCTGTGTGCTCATTTCATCAGCTTCAGTTTCTGACTTTGTACCAATTCTGATTGCTGTGGATTGCCAATTTTCTTATTTTATTCAACCAAGTACTGCCAGATCTCAGACCCAAGTTTATGATCTGAATGTGTTAATACAGTAGATATGCTGACTTCAATGTTTGTTATTTGATAATCCACAAAATGGCCCTTCACCTTGACAAATCTGCCCCAATCCTGGGAATTGCTGAAGTAAGATATATAACTACTCTCTGACCTTAAGCCATTAAATATAAATTTTGGTTCATATTGGTTTAAATGTTCTGGAGGCTGTGATTTTCCAGCCTTAACTTCTTTTAATACTGATGCTAACAGGCTAAAAAGGAGACATAAACAACATTCAAAGTTGGTAGATTATGGAAATATAGCTCTGCCCTAGCTCTCTAACTTCTTACTAACATCTTTTCACCAGTTTAACAAATCAAGTTCATAAGATAGACTTTTAACAATGATCAGTGTAAATTATTTTATTTGATATGGAATAAAGAACTTAAGTTGGGAAGGGGTAGAAATAACAACAACAGTGTACATGAAAAGAAAACCTAGGTTTTTGCTGGCAAAGTTCAAAATTATGATACAACTGTCTAAAAGGCCAGTTCAATCTTAGGCAGCACAGACAGAAAAAGAATATCCAAATAAAGAATATAATAGTCTCATTTATTTCTATGTTTCTCCAACTATTGTGTGTTGTTCTGAGTGCCAAATTTTAAGAAGACTACTAATAACCTGGATTACATTTGAGTGTCAAATTTTAAGAAAAGTATTTATTGACTGAATTGTATTTAAAAAAAAAAACAACCAAGTTATTGAATGCACCCAAAATCATGATATATGAGTTTCTGATGAAGGAACCAGGAAAAAGAGTTAGGAGGACATGATTAGTGTCTACAAATATTTGAAAGATCAGATCCCACACAGTATTTTGTTTTGCAACTTGCAAATAACTACCATATAATATTGGGTTACTTCTATCTATCTTATCCTTCTGAGAAATCTGTAAAGTATGTAAGAATAAGTACTGCATATTATCTAAAATTTATTATTCCCCTGTGCTTTGTACATAATAGGCTTTTTAAAATATTTGTCGAATAAATAAATGAATGGATTACATGTAATTTTTGGCCCTAAAGGTAGAATGGGAAGAGTAGGATTGGGTTCAATATAAGAGAAAATCTCCAAACAATTAGCACTTCACAAAAATGTAATTGGCAGATTCAGGCCATAGTAAATTCTCTATTGCTAAGGCTATCTTCAAGCAAAAGCCATATGATAATTTAAGGATGTTGCATGGGGCTAATAGGGAAATGTGGTTTGCATGACTTCATATGTATAATTGATAATATTGCTTGACTTCTCAATGGGTGGGAGATGGAGGGAATTTGGAACTGAAAAAACAATTAAATGAATGTTAAAAATAATTTTTTAAATTTTAAAATAAATAAGGGAGTGTTGCATGGGGAAAAGTTTATGCTTCAGATAGGGTTTGCTTAATGCTAGATGGCTTGTCAGGTCCTTTCCAACTCCAGAATTCTGGAAGTATGCTTTAATCAATGACCAAACACTACCTTAAATACTTAGAACACTGACTTAATAAAAAGCTGTCTGTGAAACATTCTTTGTCTAAGCAGAGCTACAAACTTCAAATTACTTTGCAAGGCTAACAAATGATGGTATTACTCCTTTGCTAGGATGAACTATCACTTTATCCCCAGGACAATAAGGCACAAGCCGTTCTCAGGAAACATGACAGGCTGACAAATGTATGCACAGGTGTCCATCTAAACAAAAATAATCTAAAATGAAAACTGAGTGTCTCAGATCTTCTCTGAGGTTTGTCCAAAGGAACTGATATGATTGCAAGTCAAGTTCAGGGAAAATGAAACTGCAGCAAACTGGAATACCCAGAATTGCCTATAAAGGGTACAGGAATGGACTATTCCATATTCTCCCTGAGAACTATTAACCAAGATATTGCCCAAGCTTTCCTGAAAAGCTTTCCAATAACTTCCTAAACTATGAATATAAGTAGCTTATAGTCAGTTTTATCTCCAGTTTACTCTGTTGACTGAAGCTGAATGCTCTGTCTTAGTATTGTGGTTCCTAGATCATCAGTTCTCCAAAACACAAATTAAAAAGTAGGGGCAACTGGATTCTTGTTTCATTCCCATTGCTAACTTCCTTTCAGATCTTCATTTTAATTCATTAATAAAACAGTGAATATTGATTCATACTGATTCACTTCATCTCTCACTTATTTACCCTCCGCACACTTGAGCAGAAAAATAAAGGAAAAGGAATGTTTTTGCCACATCACTTTTCATATAGTTTTTCCTTCCACTCTGAAACAGTAACCATTGTTGTTGAGAAAAAAATTAAATGAGGCCATTCCTCTCTGTCTGACCCAATTAAGTATACTCTATCAACATGTACAAGAATCTTATACTCTAACATTGGTACATAGCAAAACCGTAATCATTGAGGAGATGTAGTTTTTTCTTGAGGTCCAAATGAAGTACCCTAGATTGAAAGAAGGGAATGTACTTTTAAAAAATATTTATCCCTTCAAGAAACACAAATTTTACCTTAGACAAAAATCACATTACAATAAATATTGTTACTAAGAAACTTCTGTGCAGCCCCTAGCCATCACAATGAATTGTTTCATGAAGATGTGAGTCTAGATGGCCAATGAAGGTCTTCCAGCTCTGGATCTATGATCTATGACCTCCATGACAATTCAATCCAACCAGAGGTTACTAAGCATCTATTTTATGCTAGATACAGGGGGTACAAAAACAAAAATGAAACAATCCCTGCCCTCCAGAAGCTTAGATTCTTACTAGAAGAAACAATACATGAAAAGATAAGTAAATGCAATACATAAACAATATAAAATAAAATAAAAACAATATATAAACAATATATAAAAGCAGTATACAAAGTAATGACTTAAACAGTGCCATGAAGAGAGCCAGGGAATCTAAACGGCAGAAGAGAGTTAGATGCATGTCCCATGAATGGATGTTCAATAGTATGAAGACAGAAGATAGGATGTCATATATAGGGAACAGCATGGAGACTAAACAGAGAATATATGAGGAAGAATACTTCAAAATCATCTGCAAAGATGAATCATATCTTGATTGTGACGGGTTTTAAATGCTCAATAGAGGAGTTTGTATTTTATCCTAAAGGTCACTGAAAAAAAGTCACTGAAACTTCTTGAATAGGGAAGAGACATGGTCAGATCCATTCTTTAGGAATATCAGTTTGGCAGCTGGATGGAAGAAGGTTTAAAAGGGTAAAAATTGGATGTAAGGAGAGCCATTAGAAATCTGTAGAATAGGGCTACAGTAGAGGTAGCATTAGCAAGTCTATACAGCTAACATTCTCTCTGGCCCATATGATACTCTCCATAAAAATGATAAGTGAATAAATGAATTAATGGATGAATGAAAAAACATTTCTTAAACTCTTATTGCATGTAAACCACTGTGATATCCAACAGATTTTTACTATTCTACAATTTCAGGATGAGCTGCTCACAAATGTTGTCACTGGGAAACAGTGGAATATCAGAAACATTGGTCAAATGTAGTGACATATGATATCCAAACTGGTGGTAAATTCAATGAGAATGACTGATGATGTTATTAGGGGAACCAAAAAATGATAATAACAAGTTAGCATGTATATAATTCTTCAAGGCTGGCAAAGCACTTTACATAAATCATTTCATTAAAACCTCACAACAACCCTGGGAGGTAGGTACTATAGATATTATTATTCCCTTTTTAAGCGATGGGAAATTGAAGATCAAAGAAGTAATTTGCCCCTAGTCACATAGCTAATAAGTGATGGAAAGAGGGTTCAAACCTACAGAATCACAGAGTCTGAGAATTGGAAAGGATCTCATTGGCCATTTTGTGGCCTTCAAATAGAACTCATTACTTCTTAAGGAAGTCCACTCTACGGTTGCATAGTTCTAGTTATTATAAAACTTTTCTTGATATCAAAGCAAACTTGCCCCACTAAAACTTCTACCCATTACTCTTGGTTCTATTCTCTAGGTCAAACAGAATCAATCAATTGACAAGTTTTGGGGGTTTTTTAAGTACCTACTATGTGCCAAGCACTATACCAAGTGCTGGGAATATAAGTGCAAAGTAGAAAGCAATCTCTATTCATCAGGTGCTTCTAATGGGGGAAGCTTATAAATACATATAAAAATGCATGTGTCATAAATATAAGTGAATAAATACAAATCTATAGAAATAATTTCAATATAGGGTAGTTTGCAAAAGAGAGAACTACTACTACTAACTGAGGGCATGAGGAAAACTAAGCTACACAGGAGATAATACTTGAGCTGTAACTTAAAAGGACGAGAGTAACCCTACAAGGTGGAGTTAAGGAAGAAGGGCATGTCAGAAATGTAAGATGACCACAGCAATGGCACATAACAAGTCTAATCTCGCCTCCCTCTGACAGCCCTTCAAATACTTGAATACGATTCTTTCAAATGATCTTCATATGGCTCAAAAGTCTTTCATCTTCCTGGATATCCTCCACCGAGGACGCTCTCCGGCTTATTAATGTCTTTCTTAAACCAAGTTTGAAATGAACATGATATTCCAGATGGGGTCCAACAAGGACAGAACACATTTTCCTGGTCTTGGAAGCTTATTCCTCTTCTAATGCATCCCAGAATCCCATGTTTCCCTGACTCTAAGTTCAGCACCCTGTTGTGACACCCTTCTATAGAGCATCAATTTGCCACAGTATTAGTCTTCACTTAACCCACCACGCCCCTTGCTGACAGCCAGACTGGACAGCTGTGTTCCATAATTTGAGCGTGTGCCATTTGTATCACAGGCTGACAGAGGAAGAAAACATTGGAGCCGCAACTGGACAATTTACAGCTATTTAGCCCTAGCTGTGACAGGGACATCAAGTAGCAAACTCCCCTTTAACTCTTTCCCCAATTCAAAATCATCAAAACCGCCCTCATCCACCTAAACTCCTAAACTACTAAGATCAAAACAAATCAAGATGAAAATTAACAACATAGTAAAATATACTCAGGTTTAGAGGAAAAAAGGATGGAGGATGAAAATGTATATAAGGCACATCTAAATGTACTGCAGAAAAAAAAACAGACTGGAACCTCTAGATGCTGGAGTCTGGAAATGTTTTCTATCTAGCAACATATTCATTTTAATGAAATTCTATTACAAAAGGAAAATTAAGAGACTCATTATAATGGCTAATGCCAGTAAAAATAAACAAGTATGTTTGTTTATATGTTACCATGCTGTTTCCTTACATCATTTTCACAGACATGTGCTTTGTCTCCCTAATTAGACTAGTAAAGATTGGCTTCTCTTCTTTCTCTGTGCCTCTCGAGGCTCTTAGAAAGGTACTGTACAGCTAGTAGGTGCACCATAAATGTTATCTGAAAACACAAATGAGATGGCTTAGACAATGTATCCCTTAAATAATTTTAAAGGAATTTTAAATAAGCACACAGTATTAAGGATGATTATATTTAACATATGATCCTACTCACACTCATTTTTTAAATACCATGTAGGGGATAAAAGACTTGAGCTTCCATTTAGAGAAAAAACAAGCATGGCATAAAGGAAATTTTAAAATGAAAGAAATAATAGACATACAGCAGTGGGAGCTGAGATTCATCTGTCAGCAAATGACATCTATTTGCACTCGTTAGCACTGCCTGGCATGTGCTACACCACCCCCTCGGGTAATTTACATTTTTTTTAAAGCACGTATTTCTATATTTAGGAGGTTAGGATAATCAGGGTGGAAAAGCCCATCTGTTTGACGCTCATTCCAGCTGCTGTGGATACTGAAATGAAATTTGCGTATTTTTTTCCCCTTGCCTATTTCATCTCACTGTGTTTGGAACACTAGGACATGACAGAAGCATAACAGTGGCTGTGGGCAGAAAATCCAATATGCATTTTATGTACAGTATGCCTTCATTATCCCACAGCAGACCCCCAACATACTTGGGAGAACCTACCACACAGATACATAGACATTTGTGTATGTTTACATGTGGGAATATTGACATATGTGTACTCAAGATACTATGACTCCATCATTCTAATATATGTGTGTATATGAAATTTGTATAATATACATAAATTTGCACATTCATTTGTGACTCTTTGCCCTCAAGGTAGATGGCACTGTGTATATTTGGTAGTATGAGATGTAGATGAGCAGCTACAAACACTGGAAGTAAAAGATCTGATTTCTAAAGAGATTTCAATTCGTTCTGACAAGGCAGACCAATAAAAAAACAATCAAAACAAACAGTGTTATTCTCACCAGAATGAAAAAGTATTAGTCTTAAAATCAGAGTTCCCATTCCAGGTTTGCCACTAACTAGCTATGTATCCTTACATAAGTGAAAACCACTCTACATCTCAGTTTTCTCATCTGTAAAATGAGGGCAAAGGATGATAGCCTCTGAGATCTCTTGTGCTTCTAACAGTTACTTCTACACAAGTCTTCATGAAATATCACCCACTATTAATAAGGGCCAAAATTAACCAAGTTCATTTTCAACCTATTCAATACCATCAAATGAAAAAACCTGAGTCTCTAATATTTCAAGTTTTCCTCTTCTTAAAGGGGTTAAAGTGGATAGGGTGTCTCAGTTTAAAATGATGATAAAGTGGTTCATCAATGTCCTTGTCAATAGATGTCTTTTCATAAAGGTTTGTTTGAAAGGGAAACCAATACTGGTTGCCTGATCATTGTTCTAACTTGCCTGAACCAAATAAATTCTTGTAGAGGGCAGATTCTCTCTCTCCAAGCGCAATACCTGCCCATTCTCACCATAATGCATCAACTGCAATGAGCACGACATACATACCTTAAGTAACACAGCAAACATTAGGTCAGAGCCATCTAAACCAACCTCTTCATCTTATGGATGAGGAAACTGAAGACCAGAGAAGTTAAATGGTCTGCCAACATTCAGAAAAGCTAGAAGTAGAACCTGAATCCAAGTCCTTTGACCCCAAGTCTAGCATTCTTTCCACTCTGTTAGCATACCTCCCATGTTAAATGGTGATGATAAAAATCAGGAGAAAGTAAGGAAAAAAGTCCAACAAGCTTGGGTTCTTTATACCATAATTTTCATTCTAATTACAGTTTCATTTTTTGTACTAGAAAGTTATTTCACTGGTATAGTGGAAGCTCAGGGAGGAAACTCCATGCAGTTCAGCACATGCTCTGCAACTTACATAGTCACAGTTGTTTGGGACACTAGGAGATTAAGTGACCTCCCAGACAGAGCTAGCACATGCCTGAAAAAGTATTCAAAACTACGACTTCCTGATTCGGAGGCAGGCCCTTTATACTGCCTCACTCCAATTATACTTTTCCCAATATAACATGCCTATTTTCTGGGAGAAGAGGAAAAAATACTTTTAAGTTTCCACAATCACAAAGGAAATACTTTAATGTCATCTTATTTTGTATGCATATATACACACACATATATGCATATACTTAGATGTAAGTGGAAATTCTTTTTCTGTGTAACCTTCTATACCTTGCAATCAGACAATCAATAAATATTTGTTAAAGCCCCTACTATGCTGCCAGGCACTATGCTAAGCACTAGTGATACTAAAAGTTCTTACATATCTTTGCTCTCAAGGAGCTTACAATCTAATGCACAGAACAAATGTAAGATATTTGGTAAATATTTGAATACTTTATGTACTAAAGGATAAAGTCTGAGAGAGTCAATACAAGTACAAACAGTACTACAGAGTAGCAAAAACCATACCAGTTAGAAAAATAAGGAACAAGAATCCTTGGGTATTAGAGAGGAACAGGAACATGAAAGAAAGAAGAACTGAACTAGAAGATCATTGAAGAATTTGAGAAGGCTGGAAAGAGCAAAATGAGTGTGTCTTGGAAAAGGCAAACAAAAAACAAAGAAGTGGAACTGGGCAGAGCAAAAGAACAAGGGAACACCTTTTTATATGGTAAAGGGGGCACAGAGCTACACACCAGATACACCACAGCAAAAAAGAGCTCAAGGTCAGTCAGTGAGTTCAAGATCAATGACAATGGACTGCTCAGGTCTGGCAAAGGACAATGGGACACCCAGATTTGGGAACTGGCCAAAGAAAGGGAGATTAAATATAATATTTCCTGCCAGATTTCAATTCTCCTTAAGTAGAAACTGGCTCTAAAGTTCAGGCAGTATAATATAGTAGAAAGAGCACTGGATCATTGGATTTGGAATCAGAGCAATAAACATATAGCTGAACATATGATGATTTATTCATATATTAATCATAATGTGGAATAATATATTTAGTCAGAATAGCAATAATATAGATAACTAGGTTTGGAGTCAGAATAAGAAATATAAGAAGCTATAATCATATATAGCTAACATATATATGGCTATAATAATAACTAGTACTTTTAGGCTTGCAAAATATTTTACAAATATCTCATTTGATCCTTACAACAACCCTTGGAGAGGGGCATTGTTATGGAGTTCCATTTATGAGGAAATTGAGGCAGATAGAAGTTAAATAGCTTGCCCATGATGGCACAGCTCAGAAGAACCTGAGGCTGGATTTGAACTTGGGTCTTCCTAACTCCAGTTCCAGCTCTCTATTCATGCCTATTCATGTCTACAAAACAGATGTACTAAGAGGATCAATTGAGATAAAATTAAAAAAAAAACATTTCACAAACTTAATTATCATATATTTTATGTACAAGAATATCAAAAAATCATAAGAAAATAAATGATAAAGATGATTTGGAATAATGTTTCTGTTAAGCTCTGGTATTGAGAATTCATTTTAACAATCTATTTTTAGAAATGAAAAAAGTCCAATATTTGGATTTCAGAAGGTTATACTTTACATATGGACCTAATGTGAATTGTTTTTTTACATTCTGGTAACTATTTCGATATAACTGGTTGTATTTGTAACTATATGTATTTTACTTTATGGACTTAAAAATATCAGTCTGAGAAGGGGTTCACTGGCTTAACCAGCCTGCTAAAGGGGTCCAGGACACACACAAAAAATTTTAAAACCCCCAAGTGATGACTTTAGAATACTGAAATGTTACTAATCCAAAGAGTACTGATAACATGCATAAAGGAGCAATTAATAAGCTGCCACAGCTAGGAAGTGACAATTAATTTTGAGAAATCAAAGGGAAACATAATGTCAGAAAATCTGAAAAGAGGAAGAAAACATGCACATAATACCCAGCATTAACTACTATGACTTTTTTACCATTCGTTTTATTTTTTATATGTAACATAACAATAACATAATACATACAATTTCTTATCAGTATGCAATCAAATATAATATACTTATCCAAGAGAAACAAATTTTCACATTGTCACATTAGTTATGTGCAAATTCCATTCAAAGCCCAGATCTAGCTTCACCCCAAGGAACAACCACTTTCCATTTGCTTTCTATGTATAGGTCTTGTTTCAATACCAAGCCTGAAGGCATTCAAAGTTATGTTCTGTTAGCATGCAAAGGTTTTTGCACAACACAAACCACACTAATGAAGCTCAATTATAATTTGTTGAATTAGATACATGTTAACTGCCATAAGATATAAATGATTATTTTTATTCTAGAAATTAACACTCTGAATCTGAAGAAACACTAAACCTCTAAAACTCATATTTGCTTAATATAAACAAGATTTTTTCCATTTTATATTTTTCTTTTTGTTTTTCTTTTTAAACTAAGAAACCCAACCATACACCAAATGTTTCCCTTCCCCATTTGGAATCCTAGAATGTGAACCAGACAATCTGGGTGCCAAAGAAATCTTAAGAGAATGAGAAAAAGTAATGAATCAGAGAATATGAGTTTAAATGAATGAATGAGTGAACAAATTAATGGAAAAACATTCATCAAACTTATTAAATGCTTACAATGTACCAATCATACAGTGCTAGCATCAGGGATACAAATTGAAAAAAAAATAGCCCCAGCCCCAAAAAAGTTCAAACTCTACCTGATAAAGACAACACATAAAAGATCCAGAGCTACAAAGGAAGGAAAGGTGCAAAATATTAAAGATATAGCTGTGATGTGGATGGCAGGGTCCAGAGGATGCTCAGTGTGCTCCAATAAGTCAATTGCCAGCATTTAGGGGTCCAGAAAATATAGTGGCAGGACATATGGTTAGTCCATAGATCTACAGGAAGCCTTCCCCAATCTCTCCTAATTCTAGCACCTTCCCTCTCTTATTACTTCCTACTTATCCTGAATATAGCTTCCTAGTACATATTTGTTTGCTTGTTGCCTCCTCCATTAGTATGTAAGCTCCTTGAGGGTAGAGAACATCTTATGACCCTTTTTTGCATCCCTAATGCTCCCTAGTAGGTACTTAATAAAGTAAAGTAGGTAATGGTCCCTAGTAGGTACTTAATAAATTATTGCCTGACTTACTAATTGCCTGACTTACTAATAGCAACAGAAAAGCGGTTTTCCATCTCACTAAAAGGCTTATATTTGTTGACTCCCAGATCAGTCAAGTGTTGAAAATAGCCATGTCACCCTTATAGCCTGGCCATACCATAGAGTCTGGATGACCCAGGGACTCATTGAGGGAGAAGAGGAAGGACAGGAAGGAAGAAGGGGGTGGAGATTATCAAAACTAACCCCTCATTTTATAAATGAGAGAGGTTAAAAAAGGGAAGTCACTTGCCTAAGGTCACAAAGGCTAATTAGGGGCAGAAGTAAGACTAGAACCTATGCCTCCTGATTCCCCACTTCATGATCCTTCCTACCACAATTCACTGCTTCTCTACCCACTCAATAATGCCCTGTTCAGGTAGCAGAGAAAAAGAAGGGAATTGGGTATAAGATTTCATCTCATATCCGCTCCACACACATTCAAACCTCCTTAAAGAAAGTCTTCAGATTTAAGATGCATAAAAATATACACAGAGGAAGGATTATCCTATTGTTGAAAGAGAGCTGTGACAAGTCCCAAGAGGACTTCCTGAGAGGTAGTGATGAGTGGAGCCTTGTCAAAGGCTGGAATGTTTGGCAAGATGATCTGGCTGGCTACCCTCTGGAACATGTGCCAGGAGTCCTTTCTCTATTCACCTCTGGTGAGACAATGAAGCCACTTCTGGAATATCACACAGTCAATTCTCTGTGGTTACCTTAAGACTAGCAAAAACCTCTGCCAACACCTTCTAAGGGACTGAATGAATGAACAGGTTTTGTTATGAGTGAGATCATTTATCAAAGACTAAAGTTAACCTCCATGATACAATTCTTCCTTCGGCTAACACCTTTACCAGTATAGTACATCAGTGATGGTCTAAGACCAGGAATCAGTTTTCTCAATTACTAATTAACTAGCATTTATTAAGCAACTCTGAGTTAAGCACTAGAGGTACAAAGAGAGAAGAAAAAAAATCCAGTTCCTCTTCTTTCAGTCTCATGGAGGGAGGCAAGATATAAATGACTATATACAAACAAAATATATAGAGGATAAATTGGAGTTTATCTTAGAGGGAAAACACTAAGATTAAGGAGGAGGAGGAAAAACTTCTATATACTTAACAGGGGAGAACCAGAACCCAAGCCCAAGATGAGAATAAGATATGTTTCTGGGACAGTAAAGCATTTAAACTGAGTTTAATATATTTGGACCATTATTTATGCAAGTACAAGATATACTTAGAATAGTGTACTAAGTGCTGAGGGGAAAGTATAAAAATAAATTAGTTTCCTCCCTTCATGGAGCTTTCAATCTAGGCCAGACTGAGTACTGAACTGAGTTACCACTGTAGAGATAGTGATACCAAAAAAGAACAAGAAAATAACATCAATTAAATATTTTAAAACATAAAAAAGAATTAAAGGAATTTCAGGAGACAGAGATAAGCAGGACAGTGTTCAAACTACCAAGTACCTAATGAAAATTCAGGTCATACACAGTTGTCCTTTTCTGATCATCTTTATATAAGAAAAAATTCCCATTTGTTGACTTCTTTTAATTTCATAACAGTAATTTGAAGAAAAGACATCATCCACAATATCAGTCCTTTTCTCTAAGAGTCATACCCCTCTGTGCAGTGTTAGATTTCCTCAGAATTCCATGTTCAAACAGATCTTCTATGCTTTTAACCCTGTACAATAACATCCAACAATAGCACCAAGCTCACTCCTTGATAACAATGATTGGAGTTCAAGCAGAGGATCCTAGCTTTAGAGGCAGAGGAAACCTAGGAATCATTTAATCCAATTCTCCCCTACTAAAATAAGAATGAGAAAATAGAGGTTGGGTGATGGAACTTAAAGAACTCAAGGTACAAATAATAGAAAGGTCCCAGAAGTGAAGAAGGGCCACAATGGCCCTAAAATATCTTTCTGGGTACATATAAACCACCTCTTTGGTAGGGAGGGGTCAACTAACATTAGAGGCTTAATCTGTGATCATGAAGTCATGTGCTTTCCCCACTACCAAGGTAATGGGAACTGAACCCACAACTTTGGCCACCTTAATCAATCAACAAGTAGTTATAACATACCTATCATATGCCAGGGAGTGTCCTAGAATATTAAAAAAAATGAAACTGGGAAGATGGGTGCAGGCGCATATATATCCAAGACAAACAAACAGACAAAATGACCTGTTTTTTGGACTGGACCTATAATGTCGTCAGTATAGTGAATCCCAGGAAGGAGCTTCCTCTCTGAAGAAAGAGGAAACCTGCTTCACGACAAATAGTCTTAGAAAATTGTCTGGGGCGCAGAAAGGTTAACCAACTTGCCCATGGTCACACAGACAGTAAGTGTCAGAGGCAAGACTGGACCGGGTCTGCTGGACTCAAGTCCAGGGCTCTCTATTCACCGTACCCTGCTGCCTCTTCTTTATACAAAACTAATACAGGTTACAAAAATCTGAGATGGGGGGGGAGGTTGGGGAGGGTATCGTGAGCACAAGGTGTGAAGGAACCAAACTACTGTCTCAGTGCATAAATAGCAAAGTCAAAATCAGAGAGCACAGAACAAGCTAAGGAGTTCAGACTGTATCTCCCGCCTCGGGGAACCACTGAAGGGTTAGGAGAGGGTGTGTCTGATGGAAAGAGGATTTTGTGAGAATTCATCAGGCAGAGAGGCATCGCAGAGACTAGGGACAAGATTGTGGAGGCAGGGAAGTAAGTAACGAACTCTGGAAGAGGGATGGGGGCAGGAAATAAGAGGTTCTGTTTTGGACATTGTCTTTGAGGTGTTTGAGGAGGCATCCTCAGTTTGAGATGTCCAATAGGCAAGTCGGTTTTGTGGGATTGAAGTTCGGATAAGCTTCCAAGACCAACCAGAACTCTACACTATCCCATGATGCCTCGCCTCAGAAGGGAAGAGGGTTCAGTTAGGATCAGTGGGAAACAGAAAAGGCCGAGAGCTGACCCTGTTGCTTACAAAATCATCATCCTCATCATCATCTTTAGCATTTATAAAGCACTTTAAGATCTGTAAAACGCTTCACAATTATTGTTGCCTTTGGACACAACAACCTGTGAAGTAGGTGCTATTATTATCTCAGATGAGGAAACTGAGGCAGACATTGAGTGATTTACTCATGTCCTACAGCTACTAAATGTCTGAGACAGAATTTGAACTCAAGTATTCCAGACCCCAGTACTGTTTATACTGGGGTTCCATATACATATGAATATTTATGTGTGTATTGTGAAGATTGAATTTGGCTCTCCCCTGATTATAACAATGAAGATACTTAGCTCTTCCTAGATTGTGAAGATTAAATTGTAATCCCCTGTCTATTTTTGGATTTAATCCCCAAAGTAAAAGCAGGATACTTAAAGTTGAGTTTAGAGATCTGTCTATTTTTCGATTTTAATCCCCCAAAGCATAAGAACAGTACTTAAAGTTGAGTATGGAGGTCTGCCCATTTTGGATTTAACCAAAAAAGGTGGGAACACCCATCTCACACACTGGGTGGGAGGTCTGTGACCCACGTGTGAAAGAGTGGGTGACGAATCAGAATCGACTGACTGCCTTCTGGGTGGTCCTAGAGCAGAGCATTGGCTGTGACTGGTAGACATAAAGATTAAGGGAAGTGAGGCAAGAAGAAAGGTCTTTAAAAGAGAGTGACAAGGGCCTGAAAGCACTAGAGAATGATTCTTCATTCAGAAGAGTGCTGACTGGACCTGTTTTTTTTTTCCTGGTGACCCTGTTCCTTTGAACTGGTACATGGTGAGTATAAAGGCT
Source organism: Monodelphis domestica (assembly GCF_027887165.1). Taxonomy (NCBI): domain Eukaryota; kingdom Metazoa; phylum Chordata; class Mammalia; order Didelphimorphia; family Didelphidae; genus Monodelphis; species Monodelphis domestica. Next base: position 82,365,010 of record NC_077230.1, read on the forward strand.
GACTCCCTTTCTGGAAAAGCCCATCATCTTGAAACTCTTTTCCCTTGGCTGGTGCCTCTGAACTCCTGCCTGGCTCAGAGGAAGCCGGAGCAGCTATCTCTCTTTTTTCCTTCTCTTTCTCTCTTCCTTAATATCTTCCCTCTTTATTGTCAAATAAACTATTATAAATTCCATTTTGACTTTAGTAATTCATTTGGGATTTAGTAATTAAATCCCTGGCACCCAACTAAAATATTATTCAGTCCAACCATAAATTTAACAGTTTACATGTCCATAATAAAAGATGCAAATATGCATAAAATTTGCATTCAAATTAAAATGTAATTTATGTTAAAGGTAATGGAAAAGGTAGGACAAAGATGATCTAGAAATGAGATATTTTTCAGAGCCACAGCTGGCATTTCAACTGATCTCAATCAGGACCATAAATGATAAAATTGTCATCTTATAAGAAACTATATAAGAAGACTCAGTGTGGTATGGTGAAAAAAACACTGAATTTGGGAGTAGCAAGGTAGCTCAGTAGATAGATAACCAGGCCTAGAGATGGGAGATTCTGGGTTCAAATATGACCTCTGACATTTTATAGCTCTGTGACCCTGGGCAAATCACTTAACTCCCATTGCCTAGACCTTATTGCTCTTCTGCCTTGGAAACAATATACAGTATTGATTCTAAGACAGAATATAATGATTGTTTGGGTTTTTTTAAACACTGAATTTGTCATCATTAACCTACACTCAAATTCTAGTTTTGCCATTTACTAACTATGTGACCTTGGGCAAGTCATTTAACTTTTCAAAGTATCAGTTTCCTCTTCTGTAAAAGAAGGATATGACTTCTTTGTTCTCCTCCAAGTCTAAATCTATGATTGTATGACCTTAAAAAAATGTGACACAGACTACATGAAACAAGTGAGTCATATAGTGAACAAAAATGGTCTTTTCAACAACAGATTTTTCAAAGTTAAATTGCTTTTTTAAAAATTCTAAAATATAAACTATTATCAATAAGATGATTTAAATTTAAGATCAATATAGAATAAGAATAACTACTTTTAATTAGCTACTATTTGGGACATTTTAAAAGTTTTATCAGTAGGTCAAGATGGATACTTGCTCAAACTTATTTTCTCCCTAGAATTTTCAATCCTTGATACCAGGGGTGATGCTTAACTTCTGGAGAAGTGACTATGTCATAAATATACTTCAATTATTCCTCTATAATATCATCTATGAAAATGTCATAGTTCAGGGTAACATACATGTACATACATTCAAAAAGGTTACATAATGTGATTAAAATGTTAAAGTAAAACCAGTGAATTGGTGAGAGTTACTTAAGTTCACAGATTCAGTTAAACTAATGAATTTATTATTTTCATTGTAGTAAGTACTTTGGGAGATGATGTCTTCTTATAATCCCCTTAATGCTAGTGCCATCCCTCCATTAAATATATACAATTTGTTCTCTATAATACCTTATTTATATATAGTTGTTTGCAATGTGAGCTCCTTGAGAACAAGGGCTGTCTTTTTAAAATTTCTTTCTATCTCCAGAGCCTTAGCACAGTACCTGGCCCATAGGAGACAAATGCTCACTGATCTGACTTGATTTGACTTCTTCCCTTGAGAGTGATTTATTCTAAAATGAGAAATTACTTGAAAACTGAAAAAGTGTTTGTAATCTCCAAGGCTGTACCTTTCATTTCTAATTTGTGAATTAAAGGTTCAGAAATGTAAAGACTTGAGTTAATGGCATAGGCCAGTTTTAAGTTTTCCCACACTGACCTAAGTCTCTTTCATTTTTTATGTGTTTTTAAGCACTTCATGTAACTAAAACAGTTTAAAGATTCAAAAAAACAGGAACTGAGAAAGTTATTTTATGTTCTGAAGTTGAAAAAAAATCAGGACACATAAACTTATCATTTTAGCTAAATAATTTAAGGACTTGCTTTCAAAAAATAATAATAACAGCTGCCCTCTTAATATAAAGTAGTGGCATCTCTGGTAAATACCCAGGATTAAGCTGTTAAATTGGAAATGGCTTGCCTCCCAAAGATTTCACAAGAATATGCTTCAATTCCTTTTTGAACAAGATGTCCAATGACATTTCTTTCCTGACCTCAATAGTACCCTGTCTGGCTCCTGCCCTTGATCCTTTCTATTCTACAATATCCTGATTGTATTTTTATTGAATAGGGAATGGGAATGGGGGAGGGAGTTTAGTATGTAGAAAAAGCACTACATTTGGGAGGCACTGGAGTTTGAACCAGATCTGCCCCCAACACTAAGTAGCTAGCTCTGAGTCCATGTATAAATTACTTAAGTTCTCTGAACCTCAGCTTCTTCATTTGTAAAACTGAGATAGAGACCAAAACACAAGAACTTTACAAAGTTGTTGGGAAGATCAACGAGGATATATCAAAAGCATTTTTAAACCTAAAAGCACGGTAGGGATATGGCTCTTACTGGAACTGGTAGCATTGCAAATTTGAGTTTGTTGTCATAGTCTCCCCTTGCTTGGCTATGAACTCCATAAAAGCAAGGATCATGTCTTAATTAACTTATATGCCCCATCAGTGCCTAGCACAAGGTTTTCCTCTTGGGGGGATGAGGAAGAACCTCTGGTTTAATCAGTATGGGGAACTACAGCTTTGGAAAGGTGGGGAATCACAGCTGTGGAAAGTCCCTTCACTGATACAGATGAGCAATTGTCTGTAATTTAGTCTTTGGAAATTGCCTAGATCTGAGATCTGAGAGACAGCCATGACCACATTGCCATCAACAGTGGCAGCACCAGTACCCAGATCTTCCATACTCTCCAGGCCAGTCCTCTATCCAAATATCACTGCTGCCTCTCTGCTACTGTCTTTCTTTTTCATCTTTGCATCCTCTGCCCTTAGCACAGAGCCTCAAACACAGCAGGCCCTGAACAAATGTCTATTGACCGACTGACTTCTGATTACTTTAAATCAAGTCCTCCTTACTTTTGTCAGTACAAAGATGTTTTCTAATGAAATGTTCCAGGGGTCTTCTGTATTATTCAACACTTTTACCATACTAACCAAATTTGCATAAGACAAGAAGATGAAAAGTATAGTTAGTATGATGGACGAGTCAACGAGTCAACATCAAACATCCAAAAAAGGTCCCAAGAGGCTAAAACAATAAGTCAAAAATAATTAAATTTATCTTTGATAAATTAAGTTCTTGAAAAAAAAATCAACTGCATATGTTATAGGTAAATCACATTTGGATAACAGTTTCTATGAAAGAAACCTGGCTGTTTTAGTGGACAACTAGCTCAGTATGAATCAACAATGTCCCACAATATAGTGTCCAAAATCTTTATCCCAATTAATAGTCCAAAAAAAAAAAGGATATAGTCTCAGATCCACTGTGCCACTTCCCTGGCCATCTCTCCCTCATACCTGCTTTCAGCCTCTGAGAACTACAATCAAATCAATGCTGCCATTCATTAAAGTTCAATCAATTGTCCTTTCATGGTAATCACATTTCTCTTTGACTTCCTAGTCCAAAATACTCTTCCCTGGCCCAATGGCCTCTATGTGTTGTCTTCCCCTATTAGAATTTAAGCTCTCTGAAGACAGGAATTATCATGTTTATTTATATTGAACCCCCAGCACTTGCCTTGCCCCTCTTTGTTCCCAACCCAGACTGGTCAGAACCTACCTGGAAGTGTGCCTTCATGATTTAGAAGAGATGAGATTCACCAACTATTTCTTCTGATGAGATAGAGAGCCATCAGGCCTTACCATTCAACCTTCTACTGCCTCCCTAAGATCCTCCAGACCTTACTATGCACCTTGTCCTTATGTTCTGCAAATGTCCAGCACCATCATTTGATGTAAAATCTTGAGATGTTTATCTTGGAGTCTCTCTCTTCTTGGCTTTACTTCCTGGCTTCCCTGGCTTTCTTTGAATCAACCAAAAGCCTAACTTTTTCTTCAAGAACCCTTTCCTAGTTGCCCTTAATGCTAATGCCCTCCCTCTGAGACTACACTAAAATATCCTGTATTGTCTCATTTGTACATAATTGTTTGCATGCTCTCTCTCCCATGTGTGAATGTGAACTCTTTGAGGGCAGAGAACATGTTTTGACCTTTCTTTGGGTCCCCAGTGCTTAGAATAGTGTCTGGTACACAGTATTTCTTTTTTTTTTAAGTTTACTGATAGGCTGAATATATGAATGGCTGTCACATGGAGGAAACTTAAGACTAGCTCTACACCAGAAGCAATGAGAACAAATTTTACAGAAAGGTATATTGAGGCTTAACATAAGGAAAATATTCCTAACAATAAAAAGCATGCAAAAGTAGAAGAGTTTGACTAAGGAACATCATTTGAGGTCTTTAAGTGGAAGCTAGATTAACGAAAAATATTTCTTACTGTGCTACACACTGAGGACACAATGACAAAATCAAAGATAGTTCATGCTTCATAAAGCTTACAGTGTAATGGGGGGTAGACAACATACAGAGGGAGTGATGTCTAAGGAATATTTGGTTTGGAAATCTACAGAGGTGGAGGGTGGAATAATAAGGAAACAGACTGGCACACTGTTTCCAGTGGCAAAGCCAATATCCATTTGATTGAGTTTCCAGAAGGAAAGAGAAGTGATAATGTGGTTGCCAAGAAGAAGGTGGGAAGGAAACCTAAGTATAATGGGTCACATGAGGAATCACCAATCAGGGCAGTTAGGTTGTAGGGTAGATTTTTGGAGCTGAAAAGCGTAAAAGTTATAGACCGTTTGTCAAGATGGGTTCTAGATGGCATTCCCATTCCAACTCTGTCATTATTGGATCCTATGATCTCTAAGGTTTTCCTATGAGTGTGAACCAAATTATGAAAATGTACAAGAGACCATTTTTAAGTTGAGCAAACTTTGAGTGTATAAGTGAAACTGCAACTAGCATTAGGCATATATAGGTGTGGCTAGTCATATGAGGAGACCTGTGATATTGTCTGCAGACCTGAAAATTCTAACACCATCTGCAAGAGAATTTCAATTATACTTCAATGTGTTATTGTGTACATTCCTACAGTCTTACAAGAAGAATGCTCCTTCAATGATACACCAACTTTGCCACATTTTATTTAATCCTTGTTAACAATGGGAAACTACTGAAATATACATTTATTAAATTTATTATACTGGAATAAATGGTTGAATACATGGTCATTTAATTTACAAAAATTATCGTGAACATTATATATATGTCTACCAGAAGGAAACAACTGAAGAAAAAAGCCTCAACGCCATAATGAAGGAAATAATAGAGGAAAGCTGACCAAAACATCTGAACATAGAAAATGAAAGGTCAGTAGAAAGTCCCTAGATCATATCCATTAAAAAACATTATGAACTCCAAGACACATAATAGTTAAATTGAACAATTCAATTTAATGGGGAGCATAGGTGGCTCAGTGGATAGAGAAGCAGGCTGGGAGAGAGGAGGTCCTGGGCTCAAATTTGGCCTCAGACACTTCCTAGCTGTGTGACCCTGGACAAGTCACTTAACCCCAATTGCCTAGCCCTTACTGTTCTTCTGCCTTAGAATTGATACTTAGTATAGATTCTAAATCAGAATGTAAGAATTTAAAAAATTCAATTTAGAAATAAGTTCCACTGCTCAACAGGGAAAAGCACCTTCAGTTACAAAGAAAAGGAAATTTAAGTAATGCAAGGCCATTCTGCACTCACCAAAAAAAAAAAAAAAAAGAACAGGAGGGGATATGTTCTAAAGAGCAATAGAGCTCAGGATAAATTCCAAAGTGACCTAAACCCTGAAAACCTGAGCTTAACCATAAATGAAAAAGGATACATGTTCAATAATAAAGAGGCATCTGAATATTTTTAGAAGGAAAAAAATAAAGGAATTATTTATTTCCTTCTCAAACACCCCAAATAACAAAAATGCTGGAGTGAATAAATGTAGCAGGCAAAGACAGTAATAGCAACAGAGTGACAGCAAAGAAACCAGTAGGAAACATCTTAGTAGATGTATACCAGAGCAGGGTCTTAGGCAGAAGTTCTGAGGAAGTAACAATGAAGAGGTGAGCCTGAGCATTATGGACAGAACCCAGGTACACCCCTGTCTATAGGTGAACCAAAGTTGGTGGGTAAATGACAGAGAGACACACACACACACACAGAGACAGAGAGAGAGAGAGAAAAACAGAAAGACAGAGAGACTACATTACAACCTAGGAAAGTACAAGAAGAGGGGAGGAGGGAAAAGAGAATAAAGAAGAATGTATTGTGTGCCAGAGTCAAATCTAGGACTAGCAATGAGGGAAAGTTACCTCTGTTATCAGAAAAAGAAAATCCTACACAGGAGAATAGGTGAGGAGAAGGGGAAGAATTGAAAGGGGGAAGAAGGGAGGTTTGCTTGGTTCGTGATTAATGCTCCTATAGATGAAGAAAGATGGCATGTGAAAGCAGTTGGGTGGTTACAATAGGTGTAGCCTAGAGGATTTGGTGCTTAAAAAGTCTACTTGTCCTTTCTGAAGAGAGAAGAGAGTTGAAACTCTTGGGGATAACTGGCACCTGGAGGAATGGGAGGACAAGGTACCAGGGAGGTGATTTTGAAGCAAATGAGGGGAAAAGGTAACTGGGAAGTTTTATAGATCAGTAGTGGAATGAAAATCTAGGACATGGTAGGGGAGGGTCTCTACCATAGGGCAATGTCTTCTCTGACACCTAATAAGCATTGTTCTGTGAATGAGGTACAATAGAAAAAGGAAGATCCATGGCACAAGCTCTAGAAGACAGGCAGAAACTGCCTCCTGGGAAGAGACTAGAAAGGATAACTTGGAAGTTTTAGCTGCATAAGAATTGAGAAAAAAGAAAGACAGATAATATAAATGGCATCAAAGAATGAGGGTCTAAAGTAGGCAGAAAGAATGAATAATAGAAAGAGTGAAAGAAATCCTTTCTTGGAAAAGGATGCAAAAAATGAAATTTGAAAAACTAATTAAAAGGATTAGCTGAAAGGGAAAAGTAGAAGGAAAAATCTACTTATCTGAAAGGGATAAAAAGGAGGGGAGGAAATTATTTAACCAGATGAAAGCAGTAGGAAAAAAAGGAACTAATAAGGGAAAAGAATACAAACTAAAGGAAGGGATCAGGGATGAAAGAAAGAGTCAATGGGAACTGGGCCACCTCAAAAAAAAAAGCACCTGAAGGAATACAAGTACTGTATTTCCACAGAAGAGGGTAAAATCATAACTTTTTTAAATTATGTTAAAACAAAGAAAAACATAAACCTAGCTCATAACTTTAAATGTGAATAGTTTAAACAATCCAAAAAACTGAAAAAGACTGACAGATTGGATACGAAAACTCTACAATCTGTTGTTTAGAAGAAACACATTTAAAAAACAAAGGCATACATAAAATAAAGCTGAGGAGATGGAAAAAAATTACTATACATCAAATGAATCTAAAAAAAGCAGGAGCTGCAATCATGCTATCTGACAAAACAAAAAACAAACATTTAAAAATTAAAAGGTAATGCTTAAACAGGGAAATTATATTATCCTTAACAAAACCTTAGACCAGTATTAGTAATAAACCTATGCATACAAATTCATAAAGGAAACATCTGAGCTAAAAGGAGACATACACATTAACACACTTTTAACAGGAGACTTCAATACCGCTCTATTAATTTTAGACAAGTCTAATAGAAAGATACACAAAAGGGAAAAAATGGAACTGAACAAATTCCTAAAGAAACTATAGTTAAAACTTAAGGTAGCTTCTAAATGGAAAGCAAAATAATACACATATTCTCAACATCTTGTGAAACTTTTACAAAAACTGATCATAGCCAAGAGCATGGAGATATTGCAAACAAACATAAAAAGACAGAAATAGACAATATATCTCATATAGATTATAACAATAAAATGTCATTGGTTCAGAGACAACAGACTAAAAGATAGAAACCCAAATTAGAGTTAACAGTGAAAAGCTAAATAATGAGTAGATCAAAGAGTAAATCAGAGACAATTAACTATGGAAAATAAGATAACTATGAAACTATATATCAAAATTTCTGGGATGCAGTTTAAGTAGTACTAAGGAAGTAAATCATATCCTTCAAAAAGAGAAGATTAATGAACTGAAAAGGCATTTTTTAAAATTAGAAAGCCAACAAACAGGCCTAAAATCAACAAAAAGAGGAGATATAGTAAAGAAAGAAGAAATAGATAAACTAAAAACAAACAAAATTAAAATGACATACTAGAAATTAGTTCTTTGAAAAAATCAATAAAATTGATAAATCTTAGCTTAGCTACTTTAATTAAAATAGAACAGCAAAAAATCAAATCAATAAAACAGCAAATGAACAAGGTGAAATCACAGCAAAATCAGAAGCAAAAGAAATCATCAGAACATATTATTCACAATTATATATTAAACAAAACTTGGAAAAGTTACAGAGGAGTATATTCAAAATATAACATATTCAGGGCAGCTAGGTGGTTCAATGGATTGAGAGCCAGGCCAAGAGATGGGAGATCCTAGGTTCAAATCTAGCCTCAGATATTCCCCAGCTGTGTAACCCTGGGCAAGTCACTTAACCCCATTTGGCTAGCCCTTACCACTCTTCTACCTTGGAGCCAATACACAGTATTGATTCCAAACTATCAAAAGACAAGTTAAGGATCTTAAATAAACCAATCTTAGAAAAGGAAATAGGCTTAGCTGTTTAAAAAAAAAAAACTTCCACAGAAGTCCTATATTGGTTCTAATAGATTCACAAGAGAATTCTATAAATTCTTTTAAAGAACCTTTACAAATTATTCTCAAAAGCAGAAAAAGAAGGTATACCAGAATACTTCCATGAAATAAAAAGAGTCCTAATACCTAAATAATGGAAAGATAAAACAGAAAAAACCATAAGCTATCATTAATGAATATTGACTTTAAAATATTAAACAAAATTCTGTCAAAAAGATCATAGTAATTTGTCCAAGAAATAATTCACCATGAATAAGTGGGATTTATACCAGAGATATAAGGATGGTTCAGCATTAGGAACACAATCAACATAATTATCCATATTAAAAGTCAAAACAGGAGCTGTTGGGTGATCCAATGGATAGAAAGCCAGGACTAGAGTTGGGAAGTCCTATCTTCAAATCTGGCTTCAGACACTTCCCACCTGTGTGATCCTGAGCAAGTCACTTAACCCCAATTGCCTAGCCCTTACTGCTCTTCTGCCTTAGAATTGATATTTAGTATAAGTTCTAAGAAGGTATGGTCTTTTTTTTTTTAATTTTAAAAAATGCTATTTGTTATATGGGATAGCTCTCTGTGAGGAGAGGATGGTTGGGATAATTATGATGAAGTAAGAAATAGAATGTCAATAAAAACCCATGTTTTAATTGCTATGTAAAATTAGTTATCATTATTACTATTCTAAAGTAAAAGATGGATTAAGTGACCAGAGTGATAGACAGCAACACTTGAGTTCAAATCCATGACCCTAAGCAAGTCGCTTACCTCTGCCTTAGTTATCATCTGCAAAATGAAAAAGTGGGTACAGAGGAGCAAAGAAAAGCATCTCTCAGGCTTGCCATGAGGAAGAAATGAGATAATATTTGTAAAATGGTTGCAAATCTTGAAGTGCTATAGAAATCCCTATTACCTAACTGTATAAGATACTGTCATAGGTGTATACAGTTAGGTAATAGGGAGAAAGATATATAGGTTTAGATGAAGAAAAATAAAAAGCTACCCTCTCAATTATCATGGCTAATAAAGCCCACAAAAGGAAGAAAGTTCTCACTCTGAGACTCAATTAAAAAACAACTGAGGGGGCAGCTGGGTAGCTCAGTGGATTGAGAGTCAGGCCTAGAGATGGGAGGTCCTAGGTTCAAATGTGACCTCAGACACTTCCTAGCTGTGTGACCCTGGGCAAGTCACTTGACCCCCATTGCCTAGCCCTTACCACTCTTCTGCCTTGGAGCCAATACACAGTATTGACTCCAAGATGGAAGGTAAGGGTTTAAAAAAAAAAAACCAACTGAGATGTCAAAGTTTTACTAGCAACTAAACTTGACTGAAGACCAAGCTACAATCAAGTTAATAAGCTGTCCAGAGACGTGAAGGTATCCTCCTATGCTGCTCATTAGTCCATGAGCTCTACAGATCACCCCAACCCCCATTATTCTAATCCATGCACTCTGAACTCATGCTGGCAGAGCTTCCTAGACAGGTACTCACATTTCTGCCCCTATCCACTGCTTAAAGTACTCAGTTTTGTTTGTGAAGAAAAGAAAATGAATCACGCCCCTCTCCTGCCACCCCATCCCCCATCAAAAATGAAAGAATGTACCAAGATAAGATGAAGTCCTGGAGCATAAATTCTCAGTTTTCTCAGGGTTCTAAAATAAATTCTTAAAAATCCAAATCTATTCTTTCAAAATCTTTGGAGAACACCATAGCAGAGAAATGCTCTATTTCAAGAATGAACTTAGAAGTTATTTGAAGATAGCGGAGATACCAAGCACCATCAATGAAAGGGACCAAAAGGTCTATAAATTTTGCATTTTAAAATAAACTTTTGGGTGCCTCATCAGTATCTAAAAGAACTGTTAATAACTGAGTAGACAACAGTTTTAATTAGCTTGGTTGAAACTAACACACCAGGATCAGAACTTTGGGAGATATTTTTTTAAATTATTTTCATTTCTCCTAAAAGAAGAAAAACAAATTATTTTCAAGTTATTTGTCAAATTTTTTCTGATTTTGTTTCAAAACAAAAATTAAAAACTCTACCATAGTAAAATTGTTTTGGTTCTGTACTATTAATTTAATGTCACAATGTTACAAATGTCCCTAGTACCTTGGGGCCAAATGGAACCAGTCACATTCTTCTCACCTTGTCAGTTTATCATCCTTTGACTTCACAGTCTCAACTATTTAGGCTTTCCTACCCAACAACTGTCTAGCCTAGGAATTTTTCTTCAGTCAGTGCTTCTGAGTTCTCAATGGCTTAGCTATCCATGCTTTACCAAAATAACATTTGTGCCTTGGAAATGTATCATGTGATCAGATAGCTTAAATGCAGAGACACTTCTGACCTCATGTTGTAATAGATCTTTTCATTTAACAGATTCTATCATTTGGCACAGAGAAGCAGTCAGTATAAGCTTTCTGAGTACCAGAATATGGGAACTGCCCCATTTTACAGAATTGATCATTTTAGTGACATGCATTAAAACAAGACTCTTTAGAAGTATAGAGCCAACTGATGGCCAAAATGTACACTGTATCTACTATGATGTCACAGTAGCTAATGATCTGAAATCAGGAAAGCCTTGGTTCAAATCCCAGCTGTGCTACATACTACTAGTATTATCTCAGGAAAGTCAGTGCACCTTTCTAAGCCCATCTGTGAAATGAAAGGGCTGGGCAGGATGATGTCTAAGGTCCTAAACCTATGATCCTTGGCACAAAATTTGGAACTCACTCATGGCTCAGGCTACACATCTCTAAAATGAGGGTGCCATTACATTACTTTATCAAAACTGGTGTAACTTGGCATTTCTGTGATTCAAAGGTGTTACTAATGCAAAAAAGTTACTATTATTAGTAACAACTGGAAGAAGGAACTAGTTATAGAAACATTCATGGAAAGGGGAAAAAATTTTCTCCAATACAGTGAGATAAGCAAAATTTAAAAGTTAATGAATTCATATTCTACTTCTGGGACCATTATCTGCTGAAACCTGATGAATTTTGAATAGACATAAGAGCTCATAACCTCTGAAACCAAAGACTCTCAAACTGTGACCCAGAAATCTTTGCTGGGCTTACAGATTTGGATGGGGGGGTGAGGAGGAAAAGGGACTGCTTCCAAATGCAAAAGTGAGATATGGTGGTGTCTGGATGAGTTTCCTCTCCAGCTCAGGGAGAGCAAGAAGAAGGGTGGAGATTTTTATTCTAGGTGACTACGATGCTGAAAATTCGCCAACTACTGCTTTAAAGCATTAGTCAAGGTTTGCTGGCAAGAACTGAGGCCATGTTTGCAGAGGCCAAAATTATTAGGAAAAATTATACAGGCAGGGACTTGGTCTCAATCTAACTGGTGTTGTCAGTCCCTGTTTTCATATACCTCAACTGCATAATCTTATGCACTAGCACATCACCTTATTTGACACCAAATCACACGGGTGAAGTATGAAGATTCAAAAGAGAATTTTCAGTATAGATGTTTCCACTATCAAAGTGTGATAACACATTTGAAAATCTGTCACATACTGTTACCAAAGGGGGAAAAAAAAGTCAAAACAAGAACCCTTTATCATTGCATCATTGCCTCCTGTCTGACAGTAATGCAAGTATCATGTTTTAAGAAACCTGTGGAGAAAAAGTTTTGTAGCTTATGTACATTGGTCACAGGGAAATATGTGAAATTATAAGTAAAGCTCCATTCAATTTCTTAACAATTTCCACCCAAATTTGTATGTGGCTCATACACTAGGCCTTTAATAAAAAACACTACCTTCCAAAATTGATAATAAATGTGGAGATGAAATTTATACTAAGATACACAGAATCCCTTGACCTACCGTGATGTACTCCTGGAAGAGCATGGATAAGAATCAGGCATGAATAGATGGCAGTCTGCTTCTATGGGGGGAATACCCACAAGTCCATTTGAACATTATCTGAATATTATGGTATGGTACAATGAAATCAGCATGGTAGAAATGGGGAAAAAACACTAGATTTGGAGTCAGAGGGTTTGGGTTCAAATGCTAGCTGTGCTCCTTGCTGGTGGGATCACTCTTCTGTAAAATATGGGAGACGGGCTCAGTGATCTCTTAGTTTCCTTCTAATACTAATTCTATGACTTCTAAGTTCTTTACTATTTTGAATCCACCTCATGGAGTTTTAGAAGTATGGATTTTTTTTTTCTTATAGCTTTAACTGAGATATAGGTAGCACAGTGAACAGAAAGCCAAGCCTAGAGTGGGGAGGACCTGAGTTCAAGTGTAGCCTCAGACACTTCCTAGTTGAGTGATAGTCACTTAACTCTGATTCCCAGTCCTAGAACAGATACTAGGACAGAAGGTAAGGGTTTAAAAAAAAAAGGTTTTATGTGAGGCCACAGAAATAAAACCAAGAGGATTCAGAGAAGCTTTCTAGGTATGGAAGTTTAACTAAATTTGATTTCCTCAAGATGAATTTTTTTGCTGATAATGCTTCTTTTGTTTCATTACCAATGTAATATTACACATTTCAATTTCACATGTCATATCTACTATATTTTGGAGTTCATAATGAATTCCAAGTCAGTCACCTCAAGATTCATAACAACAACTGCTTTTTTTTTAATCACTATGCTGGTACCATGTGGTCCCAAACCAGAATGTTCTTAATTCTGGGCTTCTTCACTAAAATATATATATATGTAAATGGGAGGGCCAGAAACATGTTAGGATGTCAATAATCATTTAAGTACCTACTATGTGCCATGTACTGTGCTAAGTCCTAGAGAAAGTAAAAAACCATCCCTGTTCACAAGGAACTCACAATCTAATAGGAAAAATAGCATACAAGTAACTATGTACAGACTATGTACATATATATATAATATCTATGTATGTATATATACTCATAAACATATACATGCATATGTGCACAAGACAAATTGGAGATAATCAACAAATGGAAGGTATAAGTCTTACATAAAAAGCTTCAGGAACTGAGGTTATTTGGTCTAGAATAAAGAGAGCTAACAGTAAACATTGTGAGGGCTGAAGTTATTAGATTAGAGAGAATTTCAACAAGAAATTCAGCCAAAAATGAAACACAACAAACTACTGGGTACATTCACCCCAGTAAACTCACAGGAATTCAAATCTATCTTTCCAGCTTTAAGACTCAGTACTCAGCTATAAGTAGCCTACACTTCATGGAAATAGAGCTATTCCCCATTCGCAAACACACTTTCCTGATTTCATGACTTTGACATTCTCTCTGCCCATACTCTTTCCCCCATCCGCTGGTCCATCTATTGAAAATTCTCTTTATCCTTCCAGGCTCACCTCCGTGTTGCCAATCATCACATTCAGTCTTAAATTACAGTGATTTCTCCACATGTCTCTTACTTTCCCTATTAACTGTAAAATGCCTTGAAGTTGGGGACTCCTATTCATCCCTGTATTCTCACAGTGTAATGAGCACCATGTCCTAGCACATGGCCAGTGCTCAGTAAGTACCTACTATATGAATCAATTTTAGGGAGGCAGTGAAGAATGCTAATCAGAATGGGTTGACCCCAATAGAGCTTTAAAACAGGATAACTTCTCATCTGATTGATAATCCTAAGTAAATGACATTTTAAGATCACCCTTCATGGCAAGCTAGAGATTCCAATGGATAGAGTGCCAGCCCTAGTGTCAAGAAGACCTAAATTCAAATCTAGCCTCAGATATTAACTAGCTGTGTGACCCTGGGTAAGTCACTTAACCTTGTTGGTCCCGGTTACCTCATCTGTAAAATGAATTGGAGAAGGAAATAGCCAACCATTCCAATAACTTTGTGAAGAAAATCTCAAAGGGGGTCAGACAGAAAACTACTAAACAACAATAAGTTAATGATCCATTGAATCACTTCAGTTAAGTAAGCCAAAAGTGGGATACACAGGGAAAAGGAAGTACACTGTATTATTTCATCTCATTTATTATAACAGATTTGGCCAGTTACTAACAATTAAGATAACTAACATTTATATAAGCATGTCAGGAGCTTTACAATTATCATCTCATTTAATCTTCACAACCACCCTTGGGAGATTGATGCTATTATTACGCCCATTTTTCAGATTTAGGAAACTGAGACAAACTAGATTTAAAGAATTTGAACTCAGATCTTCCTGACTTCAGGCTCAGCACAAGGGAAGCATTCTACCCATGGCAACATCTAGCTCCCCCTGAAACCAAATATCCCATGGTTCTTTAGATAGCAGTTTAGAGTAATCTTGGTTAGTTGAAGAGGTTGAAGCAAAAGCCCACTCACTCTTTAGGATATAATACATGAAAGATGTAAGAAAGAAAAACTAACCAGAAGGAGAGCTGATATCTACACACAAAGGGAGAGTAATAAGCAGCCTACTTATTTGAGCCATCTGGGAATATGACCAAACCTAGTTTGAAGACACAACATAATATATTCAAAGTCATTATTTCTGTATTATTACTAATTTATATATGTGGAGCTCTGGAAAAGTACTTTGTATTTTGATATTTATGCCTTCATCAGTTTCTGAGGAAAGGGGGCTAACAAGTACTTTTTTCTCTTCTCTATTAAATGAACCAGTCACTCCCAAGGTGACAACTGAGAGTTGGTTCCCAGGGTGAAGACAAATTAGCAAACCAATTACAGTATAAAACTGAGCAAATCCTGCTAGTCTCCCAGAAAACGAAGCAAAGTTAATTAAAACTTTTCTAAAATGAATCTTCAAAACCAAACTCATTCATTATCAATTAAATCAGAACACAGATTCTGCAGATCAAGCAGGCAACAATGAAAAAAGGGTATGGATGAAAAGATACTTCATATAAGAAAACCAGTGTCTAAACTATGAAAATAACTTAGATGAAATAAAATTGGCTAAAAAAATAAATAGGGTGCAAGAAAATTTAATTAAGGAAACCTTTTAAGAGAAACTTTGGAGGAGGTGTGCTTATTTTAACATAAATACCACGTTGCATTTTGTGGACTTGTTTTCTTTAATTTTTTTTTCTGAACTTAACAAACTTCAAATAAAATGAACACTTCCAGAGGCATTAGGGACCAGATGGAGGGTATTATTCCTAAAACTGTGACTCCCTATGCCTCTAAGCAGCTTGCTTTTCATTTTAAGCAGATAATAAATTGATCATGTCAATTTCAAAGCTAACCTGCCTGAAGAGTTCACATTTCCATGTACAATAGAGATCAATGAACGTGTCACTGCCTGCATTATATTCTTAAAAGACTTGGATAGTAACCCATACATGAAGTTTTATGAATTCGTTAAAAAGCTCGTCCTGAACCTCAGAAGTTAGCTTTAAATATCGTCCCAAGCTAGCCGCGAAAGTCATTTTTAAAAGGCCGCATTTCTAGGCAAGCAATAGATTTAGGCAGAGTGGGGTGGGAGGTAGAATTTAGGTCTCATTGAGGGGTGCGGGCGGGAGGGGGGGGACGACAATGACAGTTCTCCAGCGAGAATAAAGGGAGCCTGGATGGGGGTGGAAAGCATCGCGGATCAATCCGTTTGGTAGAGATGCACCCTCGCCCTACTGGTCAGTCTTGGCGCCAGGCTGGCCCTAGAAAAACAGATGAGCAGCAAGACAGTCCCAGGAAAAGTTAGGATGTCAGGACTCCCTGGAGGCACTTACCCGACTAATGCCCAAAACACCTGGGAAGGAGTGCGGGGTCTTACCTTGTAGGGAGAGAAGCAGCAGGGGCGCCAGAGGAGAACCCCTCGAAGTCATTCCGGGGGCTACCGGGCGCCCGCCTCCCTCACCCCCTCCCCGGCTCCGCGTAGCCGCACTGGAGGGGGCTCTGGCTTGAGAACTCGCTTGCTGCCCCGAGAAACAACCAGGCTTGGCTCTGGCCAGTATCTTCCTCGGGGTCCCGCGGCGGACCCTTAGCGCCCCCAGCAATGGGCAGCAGCCCTCCCAGCTGGTCCCCACAAGCACCACCCTGGGGCACTCCGGGCTATCTGCCGCCGCCGCCACCGCCACTGCCGCCTCCTGACGGGCGCACCAGTGCTAGCAGCAGCAGCGCTGCCGCCGCCGCCGCCGCCGCCGCCGCCGCTACCGCCACCTCGCGCTGCCCCGGGAGCTGCCGCGCGGGCCCCTCGCGCTGCCCCGGGAGCCACACACCCCCACCCCCTCGGGCCCAGCCGCTCCCTCCCTCCCCTTTGCCCCAACCACCCCGCACGCCTTTCCCCAAAGCACACCCCCGCACTGTCGCCCTGGCAACCGCGAAGACGCGACTCCAGCGCGACGCCTAGTGGCCCACCCGCAGGGCCCGGCGCGCATCCCCAGCCAGCGGCCACCTGTAGACCACTAGCTCCGCCCCCGACTCCCAGGGCACCAATCAGCACAGGGAATTCCAGAGCGGCATGGTCCTTCACTCAGCTTCCAAGCAGAGGTCCCCTGGAACTATTTCTAAATCGGTGGTGGTCCAGTCGTTTCCTAAAAGTATTCGACAGATGGCTCTGTTAGGAACTGGCAGACTGACCATAAAGAGTGCATGGTCATGGTTCCACTCGAACAACCTCTTTAACCCTCAAGTTTACTCTATAATAAGGAGGTTGCCGGGAGGAAGAAGAGGACGTAGAATTCTCAACCTAGAGTCCTGTGATATCCTTAAGGGTCAGAGTACTGTCTTTTTTAGGCAACTAGGTGATGCAGATTCAGCTCTGAGCCTGGAGTCAAGAAGACTAGAATTCAAATTTAGCCTCAAATACTTAATAGCTTGTATGACCCTAGGCAAATTGCTTAACTGTTTTAGAAACTGTAAAAGGGGGATAATAATAGTATCCACCATACAAAGTTTTTCTAAGAATAAAAGAAGTGAGATTTGCAAAAATGCCTGGCCCATACTAGGATAATAAATTAGTAGGATTTATAAATATTTATTGACTGAATTTTAAAAAGATATTTAGCTATATTTCAATGCAATTGGTTTCCTTTGTAATCTTATGTTTGTTGTTTTATGCAATTAAGAATATTTTTGAGAAGTTTCATCAGATTTGGATCTTATTTCAGAAAACCTATTGAAAATTTTTATTACATGTAATTGGGAAAATAAAATATATTTGAATGAAAATAAGTTTATATCAATAATCACATGAAAAAGTGTTCTAAATCCCTCCTGATTAAAAAAATGCAAATCAAAACAACTCTGGGGTACTACCTCACACCTAGCAGATTGGCTAATATGATAGTAAAGGAAAATAATAGATGTTGGAGGGGATGTGACAAAATTGGGACCCTAATGCATTGCTGGTGGAGCTGTGAATTGATCCAACCATTCTGGAAGGCAATTTGGAATTATACTCAAAGGGCTTTAAAAGAATACATACCCTTTGAACCAGCAATACCACTACTGGGTTTATACCCTAAAGAGATAATAATGAAAAATGTTTGTACAGAAATATTAATAATTGAGCTCTTTGTGGTGGCAAAAAGAATTGGAAAATGAGGAGGTATCCCTCAATTGGGGAATGGCTGAACAGTTTGTGGTATATGATGATGATAGAATACTACTGTGCTATAAGGAATGATGAACTGGAGGATTTCTATATGAACTAGAAGAATCTCCATGAACTGATGCAGAGTGAAATGGGCAGAAACAAGAGAACATTGTACACAGAAAGTGAAACATTGTGGAACAATCCAATATGACATGTCATTTGTTTATAAGGGTATATGATTGGGGGTTTTGGTTTTAAAAGATTGCTCTATTGAAAAATGAATAATATGGAAATAGGTATAAGTAATAACATTTGTATAACCCAGTGGAAGTGCTTTTTGGATCCAGGAAGGGCGAGAGAAGAGAGGAAGGAAAGAAAATGAATCATGTAAACACAGAAAAATATTTTTAAAAATAAGTTTTACCAGACTGCCAAAAAGGTCCATGACACAAAAAAAGGTTAAGAACTCCTGTTTTAGGGTCCTTTCAACCTCTAGAGCCATGAATTTTTGTTCATCAAGGGATTAAGCACTCTTTCAGAAAAGAAGTTTTCTGGCACAAACAAAACAAATACAACCAATATCAAATGTGGGAAAAACAAATTGAGAAAAAAAATTCTGTAACAAATTTCTCTGGGAAACAAAGGTGTCATTTCCCAAATATATAAAGAACAAAATCAAATTTATAGGATTATAAGTCATTCTCCAAATGACAAATGGTCAAAGGATATAAATAAATTTTCAGTTGAAGAAATCAAAGTTATTGATAATCATATGAAAAAAATGTTCTAAATAACTCTTGATAGAGAAATGCACATTAAAACACCTGAGGTACCACCTTAAACCTATCAGAAAAATGAACAATATCGAAATATGTTTTGCATGATAATACATGTTCATTACAGATCAAGTCGCCCACTAACACCAGAAAGGAGAAGGGAAGGGAGGGAAAGATATAAGTTCAATCATATAGCTTAAGAAAACTTGTGTGGAAATTTATTACATGTAATTGGTAAGAAAGGAAGTACTATTCCTCTACTCAGGTTCTCTTCTGCTGCAGTTTTCCAGCCAATGTCATCTTTTTGGCTCCTACACAATACTTCCTTCAGAGCTCTAACAAAACTTTTTTTTTGTTCCTTCAAGCTTAGCTTCTCTAAGCTAAAAAATTCCAAAAACAACCAACCTTTGGTAAAATTGATAAGTAGGCCAAGTTGATTTTCAACAGCCTGACCCAGCTTCCCCTTTCTGTTCTCTTCTCCCCACTCTATATCACTTGCTTAGTAGGACAGACATGCATACAAGTCATTTACACCATCATGTGAATTTAAACTTGCTACTTTTCCAGGAAGTCTGCTTTTTAATTTAATTTCTAATTAAGGAATAAAAGTATTAATTAAAGTAGTTTCTGGCCTTTCCTGAACCTAAGATCTCAACACCTAGTTAGGGGGCTATTTAAACTCCAATCAGATCCCATATCCCATTAACATTTTAATTCATTACTTGATAAAGTCTGCTTCCAATCCCTTTTCTATTTTGATTGATTTTCTACTGCAATTGGCAGTTCTCCTCTGCTCAACTGATCACTTAAGCTTTCTCTTCCCCTTTACCAATAACCTTCCAGAAAGAATATTTAATTTATTACCTCTACCAATTCTCTTTAAACCCTGCAATCTCTAGTAACACTATGCACACACACACACCCCAAGTTCACCAAAGCTCTACTAATTGCCAGATCCAGCAGAATTTGCTCAGGTCTCAGGCTTCTTGTATTTTCTGTAGCATGTGACATTACTGACTACTCCATTTGTGATTCTTCTTCCTTGGTTTTCACAACACTGACCTATCCCGGTTACTCTATTATAGCTAATGGTTTCTCCTCTATTTCTTTTTTAAATAGCTTTTTGATGCCTTTTTTAAATTCACAATCATTTCAAATTCCTCCTTTCCAAAATGATCTCTTCCTTGTGACAAAAGAAAAAAAAAGCAAAACTACCTAATACAGGGACATCTGACAATGTAATATGATATTCCATTATACTAGCTTCCCACCCTTTGGGATGCTTAGGTGGCACAGCAGACTGAGTCAAGAAGTACAATCTGGAATCATATTTGGCCTCTGACCCTTCCTAGCTCTGTGACCCTGGGCAAGTTATTTGACCTGTTTGCCTCAGTTTCCTCATATGTAAAATGAACTGAAAAAGAAAATGGCAAACTTTGCCAAAAAAAAAAGGAGTCATGAAGAGCTGGACATAACTAAAAAATAGCACTCCATTTCTTCTTTCCTCCACAACCTCTATAGAATGAGAAACGAATTTTATTTCATTATCTCCTGACTCCAAGTCTGACTCTCCTTCTACTGAACCATCTGCTTGCCTTAACATTACCTTTTCCCAATCTTTCACCCTCCCCACTTTGGCTAAGCAATTGACAAGTATCTTTCTGCTTTCAAAATCTCTGTCCTATTCTATGAGAATTTCATTCATTCCTGTAACTTAAATATCCATTTTACCAAGATGTAATTCTCCTCTGATCTCAGTCCCATATCTCCAACTGCCTACTTGACATCTATTCTTAGATGTCTCACCAACACTTAATTCAAGATGTCTAAAATTGAACTCAACATCTTCTTCTGCAAAGACTGTCCCTCCTTCTAACTTGATTTCTATAGATTCCCCTATCATTTGGCTAGTTGTTAGGCTCTCACTCTCAGGGTAACATTGACTTTATTTTAAACCTTTACCTTCTGTTTTGGAATCAATATGAAGTACTTGTAAGAGCAGGCAATTGGGGTTGCGTGCCTTGCTCAGGGTCAGACAGCTGCCCTAACATTGCCTTTTCCCAATCCTTCACCCTCCCCACTTTAGCCAAGCAGTTGACAACTATGACCTTTCTGCTTTCAAAATATCTGTCTTATTCTATGTAACTACCATCTTATTTTAAGTCATCATTCCTGATATAGAGTTTTCGTTGGAGAAAGGAATGAAGCCCAGATCATTACAAGTCATTTGGTTTTTCACTTCTCTGTATTTTGTTGTTGTTCACTCATTTTTCAGTTGTGTCCGACTCTTCATGGCAATATTTGGGGTTTTCTTGACAAAATTACTACACCATACAACCCCTGCAATATAACCCCTCATGCCCTGACGTTAAGGAATTTCCATTACGGTTTTTGTTAGTTATCTATAAAGAACTCTGCCTCCCTCCCTCTTCCTTTTTCTCCTTCTCTTCTTTCTCCATCTCATCCTCCTGCCCTGAACATAAGTAACTGTCCCTGCTGGTTATTAAGGTTGCAGAGTGCTCCCACAGTTTAGTTACTTTAATAGCAAAAGAAAGCAGCTGCAGTAAACAGACCTCAAGAGGCAATCTGGCTACCCAAAAGGGACAGGGCAGATGGTTGGGGGAAGGGGGGACAGGGAAAGGAGAGGGAGGTGTTACTCAAAAGTAGGAGGATTATGGAAAAATAAATCTCAAAGTGCTTTATCTACTAAGGCTTATGGGAAATTTTGTTTACTCTCATTTCCAAAAGTATTACTAATGAAGTAGACTTTGAGATTTTTTTTTGCATGAGTATGATGATGGAGTTTCTTCAGCCAGTCACTATTCTAACTTGTTACTCGTTCAGCCACAGTAGTATTTTATCAAATTATTTTAAAGCATTGTAAGATATAAAGCAGTTGTTGTGTAGAACCACAGTATGAGATTCTAGTTGTCTGCCCACAAGAGTCTAGTTTACATTTTGTGGTTTGTTACATTTTCCTTGGCTCAACTTCCCACCCAGAAACCTGAGAAAATTGTTCCACTGGGCAGACCAAGACTGGCACCAAATCCTCATTAACAAGCACACTGGCTACAAGAAATAAGTTTTTGTTCAAAGAAAAGAAAATATCAACAAACTGTATGTCCAGCAACAAATCATGTATAACTCCCAAGGATCCCAAGATAAATGTTTTGGGGTCTCACATCCCTTGCCTGAACCCCACCTCAGAATACAGATGTATTCTTCTTATGGTGTATATACCACCTTTTACACTGCCATCTCCTCCTACTTGTGTCCTGTCTTAGACACTTTAGATACTAGAATAAAGAGCACTGGATTTGGCATTAAAGAACCTGACTTGATAATCCAACTCTACTGCTCACTACTTGTAGAAATTTGGTTGGACAAATTGGATACCCTTTCTGGACCTTAATCTCCCCATCTATAGGTGGAGGGAGTTGAACAAGATCATCTCTAATGTCTCTTCTGTCTCTAAAACTCTACCTATGCCCTGGTCTCTGATATCCCTTCCAGCCTCCAGATATATAATCTGATGATTCTAGGAGTAGGAGGTAAGAGCCTAACACTAAGAAACCTAACCAAAGATTTCCTCTTCTCAAGGTTTACCCACCTTGGCTATAATTTCCTGAACTCTGCATGCATGTACATCTCTTCCCAGGAAGAGATCTTACTATCACCCCAAAGAATAAACCTTTATAATTTGGGGCTTACCCCTATATAGCTCAATAAAGAGAATTTTACCCAGCTCTGATACCCTTCATAACACCCAAACATCAGTCTTATTCAGAGTGGTACAACAGAAAGGATAACAGGCTACAGACCTCAAACTGATCAGTGACTTGGGGTGGTATCTACCCCAGGCACCTGAAGACTTCCCAGGTGGAATAGGCAGATAAGAATAACTTGTTCCAATCGCCATGAAGGCAGCTAAAGCAGACAAGTGCAGCACATAGAACTTGGTTAGACATGGAAGATGCCAAGATCATCCACTCAATCCCAGGCCATTGCCTCTCATCTTGATTTTTGTCTTTCCATTGGTCTTTGATGACTCTGGAAGAGAAAGTGAGGCTGATTTGGTCCTTAGGTCCTAAGAGGACACTGATCCTGTTCAAAAACAATGGATGAACAACAACAACAACAACAGTAGATAATGTGCTTGATTTGGAGTCAAAAGACCTGGGTTCAAATCATGATTCTACTACTATGTGTTCCTAGATAAGTCACCTCTTTAAGACCTTAGTTTCCCTATCTTTTAAGTGAGAGGGTTAAGACTACCTGACCTTTATTCTATGGTCCATTCCAATTCTAAAACTAGAATCTTTTCCAAGGTATAAACTCTACTAGGCTAAGGGTTAATAAGGTACTTAATTATTTTCAATTACTTTTGCTAAATCATTGGTTGAAATTATTTGTATCTTTTCATGATGTCAGAGGACATGACAGCACTTTTTCTTTAGTGGTTCCTAAAGTATGAATAAGAGCAATGGCTAAAGAATTGGAAGGCAGGAAGACCTAGATTCAAGTCTCACCTCTGAAACATATTGGCTTTGTAATTCTGAGCAAGTTATTTAACCCTCTCACTGTCCCACACAGCTTTCTAAAACTATTTTTTTAAATCAGCACAGTTAGAGCAGCTAGGTAACACAATGGATAGAATGCAGGCCTGGAGTTGGGAAGATCTGGGTTCAAATCTAGCCTTAGATGCATCTTAGCTGTGTGACCCTGGGCAAGTTACTTAACCCCAATTGCTTAGCCCTTGCCCTTCTGTCTTAGATTGTTACTAGGTCAGAAAGTAAAGATTTGAAAAAGAAAAAGTACAGCACAGTTCTTTACTGATAGAGGGATTCTCACCTATTATATCATGGAAGTAATCTAAGTCCATACTGCCCTTCTACAAAGAAAACCAAAAAAAGCATTCATTCCTGTAGTTATCCTCGTTATCCCCAATTTATTATAATAGAGTATCATTCATATTGGGTGCTAAGAATGAAATTAATCAAATTAAATCCAATCAAATTAACTTGAGAAACCCACAGTTTTCCCACACCAAGCTGTGATGTCAAGCCGCAGAAACAAGAGGTGATATTAGAAATGCTTTATTTTTCTCTGGTCAGACTATGGTAGAATGCTGAACTCTAGGTGCCATATTTAGGAAAGGCATTTATTTATAAATTAGAGGATATTCCAGAGAAACAGGACCAAAATGGTGAAGAGATTCAAAAACATCAAAACTAGGAGGTAAACTGGTGAAGTCTGGGCACTTCTAAATTGGTTTAAGACACAAACTAAATTAACATTGGAAGAACCTGGGATTATTTAGTCAGCAAAAAGATTTAGTTAGAATACAATGGCTATTTTCAGGTATTTGAAAGGTTGTTGTGTGGAAGAGAGATTCAACAACAATTTGATAAAGATCAATCAAACTCCTAAAATGCTTGTAGGGTCCTATTAGGTGATAGGAACACAAAGACATTCCTGCCCTCAAAAAAGCTTACGTTTTACTGGGTTAGACTTATTCTCTTTGATCTCAGAGAGTAAAACTAGGAGGGTACTCAATACAGTAATCCCCTCATCTGTGATTTCCTCTTTCCATAGTTTCAGTTACCCATTATTGAGCACAATCCAGTGAAAGGAGATGGAGAGGAAGAGAGCTGCATGAGGAAGGGGGCTAGAACCCAGTTCAAGGACACATGGATGCTAGAATGAGCCTAAAAAGATGGAAGACAGCCTTTATGTAGGTGGAGTGGGGTAAAGGTCTCCTCTCTCAATGCAGGAGGTCCACCTGTGGCAGCACTCTGCTCATAAGCAGTGCTTTGCCCATCAGCTCTTCCATTTTTTGTTTGGAGGGCTTCTTTTAGGTTTTTTGGAGGGGAGAAAGTCATGGAATGCCAAATCATGGGATAAGATTGGAAGAGAGAGCACAATACTATATAGTAAAGTTAACATATGTGTTAAAAGTTAAAGTGAGAACTGTCCACAATTTCAGGCATCCAATGGAAGTCTTAGAATATATTACCCAAAGGTAAGGAGGGTATAATATTATATAAAAGTGTATGATGTACTTTATTATTAATATATTTAGTGTTAGTGTCTTATGGTATGTATAATTTATCAATTACATTTCATTACATATATATGAGAAAATCACATTATATACTGGGTCAACTGGTATTTGTCTATATCTATGGCATCAGCCTTTGTCTAAGACAGTAGGTTTTAGACAAGATCTCCCATGGATCTAGAGCCATACTTATAAAGAAAAGTTCCTAATAATTAAATCTGTCCAACAAACAAAATGGACTTCTTCTGAAGGATCTCATCATTATGTATATACAGTATGGAGATAAGTGTCTCCACTGTCTTGTAGTCACATCAGCCAATTCATTGAGAGTAAATTGCATAAAAATGTCTACCAGTTTACTCAGGGAGCAGTTCTGGGAGGAACTAACCAATCCCAAGGAAGGGCCCAAGAGGGAACTTCCAATATGAGGAATCCTGGAGTAAAGTGAGCTTCTAAGGTGAAGAGGTTTCTGGGTACTCATAGAGAAAGTTCATGAGAGTATACCCTGGAGAGGAATGAAGCCCTCATCTTATACAACACATCTGTGCTTTAATTACTTTGATTGAATCCAATGGAATTGAACAGAAATCTTAGTATTCTTAGTATGCTTCCACATCTATAGAGATGATGAGTAAACTCAGGTGACAAACAGTAAATAATAACAAGTTGTTGAAATGACAGTCTCATTCTTCCTTGTCTTCTTCCTTTCATGTGAGAAGGGAAGGGGATAGGGCAAGGAAAAGTCACTTTGTGGCCTCTTCTTGTCAATTCAACAGCATTTATTCCTGGTCCAGTGTATTTTCCTACTTAAACTCTAGTTGGCACTGCCATGCAACATCTCCAGCTCTCCTGAGAAAAAGGAAGTTATACGTGATACAAAAATCATGTTGTCATTAATGGAAGGCGCTTAAAAAAGATACATGTTCATACATTTAAATTGCTAGCTCCTTAAAAGCTACCTGATTAGTCAGTCAACAAGTATCTATTAAGTGCTTACTATGTGCCAGCCTCTGTGCTAAGTGTTGGGTATACAAAGAAAAGCAAAAACACTGTCTTTGCCCTTAAGAAGTTCACATTCCAAGTAGAGGAGACAATGTGTAAATAACTATATTGTTACTTTTGCTGTCATTTTTGTTGTATTCAATGCTTTGTAATCCCATTTGTGGTTTTTGTGGCAAAAACTGGAGTGGTTTGACATTTCCTTCTCCAGCTCATTTTACATTTGAGGAAACTGAGGCAAATAGGGTTAAGTGACTTGCCCAGGATCACACAGCTAGTGTTCGAAGTCATATTTGCACTCAGATCTTCCTGACTTCAGGCCTGGCACTCAATCCACTGAGCCATCTAACTGACTAATCAGAAGGAGTTGCCAGTCATTACATCTTTTCTAGCTCCTTGACATAGAATATAAGTATTACTTTAAAAGTAGAAGAGTGGTAAGGGCTAGATAATGGAGGAGACTATTCAGGGTAAATTTTAGGGTTGAGACTGAATATAATTTTAGTTGGTAACCAGGGATTTAAATTCTAAATCCCAATGAAATACTCAAGCCAGAATGGAATTTTACGGTGGTTTATTTACAATAGAGAGAAGCTATTAAGGAAGAAAGAAAGAGAGAAAGGGAGAGAGATAACAGGCAGGAGTTCAGAGGTCCCATGGGGGTGGAAGGGTGGGGGTGGGGTAGGCAGAGGATTAAATCTAGCTCAGCTTCCAGCCATGAGGCCTCCTCCAAGATGAGGGGCCTCCTTGGAGACTGGTGCCTCCAGAAAAAGCTAATCTGACTAAGGACCGATTTGAATTCAGTAAATGAGTCTTTCTTACTCTAGGTCTGGTATTCTATCCACTAGGTCACCTAGCTATTCAAATAACTATGTATAAAATATCAAAAATGCATATATGTGATATATATAAACATATACATATGTATGTGAGATAGATAGATAGATAGATAGATAGAAAGACAGACAGATAGAAAGACAGACAGACAGACAAATAGATGATAGATAGAAAGATGAGAGAGAGAGAGAGAGAGAGAGAGAGAGAGAGAGAGAGAGAGAGAGAGAGCATATACAGAGTAGACTAAAGGTAATCTTAAAGGAAAGCTACGCATAATAAAGAGAACCAGGAAAACTCTACAAATATTGGGATTTGAGCTAAGTCTTAAAGAAACCAGAAAAATCAAGAAGCAGAGGTGTAGCGAGAGTATTCTAGGAATGGGCTCACTAAGTCAAAACATGGAGTGTCGTGTTTAAAGAGACCAATGTGGTTCTTTAAGTGAAAAAGTTGCCTCCTTGGTTAAGCTGAGATTTCATTTTACCTTAAGATCATAGATTACTACCACCCATCCCAACTCTTGTATATTCTATTGCCTAAACTAACAATGTGTATGGCTTTCCTGATTACTGTTTGACATATTTAACTGGTAAACATATTTCTTATTATCCACCACTGTCTTTTGTCTAATAAATGCATAAGGAGAGGGAAAACCAAGCCAGTTGAGACTAAACAATGACCCTCCAGATCTGGAATGGAACTATTTTCCTTTGATTCCTTGGCATACAAATTTGGAGTGGTGTTCCAGTGAGTGGTACACAGTAACACTATGGAAAAGTATGGATGGATGGACAACCATTCATTAAGAGAAGAGCCACATTCATCCTTACCCCACAATCTTTGTATGAGGCAACATACAAGGAGGTAGCCTGGACACTGAAAATTCTGTCAAAGACCTGGAGTCATTGTGGACTCAGGTTTCCATAGAAAAGCCATCACTGATCAGTTAATACGGTCAGGGAACAAAGATGAGTAGCAAAGAGAATTCTCCAAATTTTACATAAGAAGGCAGACTCAAGACAGAAGGAGCTTCAGCTGCCTGATCCAATAAGAACTGGTGCTGTTAAGCCTTAATACAGGCACTGTGCAACAGGATCCAGGCCTGGGAGAATGAGAACATAGACTGGAGCTATTCATATCTGGTCCTCCAGAGACAAGCCTCAGAGCAAGAAATCTAGAGTGACTAAGGAAAGTAACTTTTCTCTAAAATCAGAGTCACATCCACACACTTAAAATATTTAATGTGTAAATGGATTGATATAATTCTAAGCCAAATGTCCCTCTTGGACGGTAGAAGATAAAGGAAATAATTGCCCAGTTTTCATTATACTTCTACTACCCACAAATGTGAGAAAAACAGTGTTTGGGAGACATGAGATGGAGTATTTCCATTTCTATGTATCAATATATGTGGGGAAAGAAACTAATTTACAGTAAGACCTCGTTTTACATGACCAATATGTTCCAAGACTCTTTGTGTAAGTTAAAAACCATGCATAATAGAACCACAAAAAATAATAACAAAATTCATCTAGAAGAACAAAAGATCAAGAATACCAAGAGAATTAATGGAAAAAATATGGATTATAGCCTAGCAGTACCAGATCTTAAACTGTAATAAAAAAGCAGTTATCATCAAAACAATCTGGCACTGGTTATGAAATAGAAGTGAGGAACAATAGAATAGTCTAGGGATAAATGACATCAGCATTCTAGTGTTTAATAAAGCCCAAAATCCCAGCTTTGGGGACAAGAACTCACCATCTGACAAAAACTTCTGGGAAAACTGGACCACTATATGGAAAAAATTAGGTATAGAACAATATCTCACTCTATAACAAGATAAGGTCAAAATGGGCATATGATTTAAGTGTAAAGCATGTATTATAAGCAAATTAGAGGAACATAGAATAGTTTGCCTCATATCTATGGAGAAGGGAAGAATTTATGAGCAAAAGAGATAGAAAACATTACAAGATGTAAAATGAATAATTTTTACTATATTGAATTAAAATGGTTTTGTACAAAAAAAAAAAACCCTAATGTAGCCAAAATTAGAAAGAAAACAACAAACTGGGGGAGAGGGGAATTTTTATAACAAATTTCTCTGATAAATGTCTCATTTCTCAAATATATAAAGAACAAAATCAAATTTATAAGAATACAAGTCATTCCCCAATTGACAAACAAAGGATATAAATAAGCAGTTTTCAGTTGAAGAAATCAA
Organism: Monodelphis domestica; assembly: GCF_027887165.1. NCBI lineage: Eukaryota > Metazoa > Chordata > Mammalia > Didelphimorphia > Didelphidae > Monodelphis > Monodelphis domestica. Next base: position 82,394,148 of record NC_077230.1, read on the forward strand.
AGCCTTTAATAAAAACAACTCTAAGGTATCGCTTCACACCTATCAGATTGGTCAATATGACCGTAAAGGAAAGTGATAAATATTGGAAGGAATGTAACAAAATTGGGACTCTAATGCATTGCTGATGGAGTTGTGAACTGATCCAACATTCTGGAGGGCAATTTGGAATTATGCTCAAAGGCCCTTAAAATTGTGCATACCCTTTGATCCTATAATACAGTTACTGGATCTGTATCCTAAAGAGATCATAAAAAAAGGATTAAGGACCTATTTGAGCAAAAATGTTTATAGCAGCTCTTTTCATGCTGACAAAGAATTGGAAATGGACAGGTTGTCCATAAATTGGGAAATGGCTGAACAAATTGTGGTATATGTTGGTGATGGAATACTGTTATGCTATGAGAAATAAGGAACAGGATGATTTCAGTAAGAACTAGAAAGACCTACATGAACTGATATAGAGTGAAATAAGAAGAACCAGGAGAACATTGTAAACAGTTACAATATTGTGAAATGATCAATTATGACAGACTTAGCTACTCTCAGCAATGCAATAATCCAGGACAACACTGAGGAAATTATGGCAAATACTATCCACCTCCAAGAAAAAAATGGAATCAGAATCACATGCTTTCATGTGATTTTTCAATTAAGTTAATGTGGGTTTTTGTTTTGGAGTATGAGTTTTATGTGATTATTCTCTTACAAAAATGAACAATATGGAAACGTGTTTTGCATGATAATACTTGTATAACCCAGATGAAATTGCTTGTTATTTCTGGGAGTGGGGAGGGAAGGAAACAATTTGAATCATATAACTTCAGAAAACTTACGTGGAAATTTGTTATTACATGTAATTGGTAAAAATAAGATATCTTTATAATAAAAAAGAAGGAAATAGAAAATCACATAATAGAGAAACCCACTATTTAAAATATATTTCTTGTACAAACATACCTTGGCACTTTATGACTTTTCTTAGGATTATTAGAGCTAATTTAAGACCGAGCAAAAGATAGAGAACATTGCAAAATGTAAAATTAATGGCTTTGATTATAAAGAATTAAAAAGGTTTTATACAAACAAAACCAATGCAAACAAAATTAAAAGAAAATCAACAAGCTGGGAGAACATTTTTATAACAAAACTCTCTGACAAAGGCTTAATTTCCCAAATATATGAGGAACTAAGTCAAATCTACAAAAAAATTAAGCCATTTCCTATTCAACAAATGGTTAAAGGACATGAATAGGCAGTTTTCATAGGATGAAAACAAAACTATCAATAAGCACATGGAAAAGTGTTCTAACTCATTTAAAATCCAGTGGAATTGCACTTTGGCTACCTGAGGAGATAGGGAGAGGGAAAGAGCGTGAATCTTTCCAAAACCATGGAAAAAATATTCTAAGTTAATTAATTAAATAAAATTTTCCAAATTAAAAAAAAGAAAAAGTACTTTAAATCCCTCCTGATTAGATAAATGTAAATTAAAACAACTCTGAGGTACCACCTCACACCTAGCAGATTGGCCAATATAACAGAAAAGGAAAGTGACAAATATTGGAAAGATGTGGCAAAATTGGGACACTAATACACTGCTGGTGGAGTTGTGAATTGATCCAACCATTCTGGAGGGCAATTTGGAACTATATACAAAGGGCTTTAAAAGAATGCCTACCCTTTGATGCAGTCATACCATTGCTGGGTTTGTACCCCAAAGAGATAATAAGGAAAAAGACTTATACCAAAATATTCCTAACCACACTCTTTGTGGTGGCAAAAAAATTGGAAAATGAGGGGTTGTCCATTGATTGGGGAGTGGCTGAATAAATTGTGGTATCTGTTGGTGATGGAATATTATTGTGCTAAAAGGAATAATGAACTGGAGGAATTCCATGTGAAGTGGGACGACCTCTAGGAATTGATGCAGAGTGAGAGGAGCAGAACCAGGAGAACATTGTACACAGAGACGGATACACTGTGGTACAATTGAATATAATGGACTTTTCTACCAGTAGCAATGCAATGACCCTGGACAATCCAAAGGAACTTAAGAGAAAGAAAGCTATCCATATCCAGAGAAAGAACTGTGGGAACAGAAATGCATTAGAAAAATATATGATCATCCACATGGTACAATAGGGATGTGATCAGGGTTTTAATGTTAAAGAATCACTCTACGGCAGATATGGATAACATGGAAATAGGTTTTGAACAATGATACCTAGTGGAACAACTGCTTGTCCGCTTTGGGAAAGGGGAGGAGAAAGTGGGGAGAGGGGATCATGAATCATGTAGCCATGGAAAAATATTCTAAATAAAATTTTTAAAGGATTATCAAAGCAACCAGCATCACTACTTTTGTATGTTGGGGGCATTAATAACTAAATAGCATTAATGAAAGAAAAAGAAGCACTGCTCTGACAAGGACAAGACTTGCTATAAGCAAGAACCCCTTGACAAAGCCTCATGTAGGAGATAATGTTTGGTGCAGAACTATATAATGATTCGCAATAATGCGTCTTGGAACAAGAATGAATGTGATTGAGCAAACTTCTATGAGACTTAATGCTACTTGGGAAAATGACACAGAGTCAGTGTGTAATTGATAATTTTATTTTATGTACTTAGTCTACCTTTACTTTTTTCTATTTCCAATCATATATACCAGAATTTGCCTGTATTTAGTTCATATAAAATGAGATCCTACCTCCTATAATTATTTTTGTTAGTTTATTTTTCTAGCCTGGAGAAACCACTGCTGAGCTTGCATGGGACAGAGGTCCTAAAGGCACATATGTACACTCCCTGTTCTATACTTAGGTGTATTATCTAGATCAAGCACTGGGAACATCAGACTTAAATGAGGGAGCTAGCCTCTGTTCTCACAATTGTTGGCTTATTAATCCCTGACCCTAGAATATGAGGAACAATTTTACTTATGATTCAAATCTAAGTTTTTCCCAAGAAGAAGTAAAAAAAATTTCAATGTACAATATTGATCTGGTATGGGACAAAAGAAATGTTAAACAAATTTGAATTTGATTAAAACATATTTAAAACAGAATCAGTAACAACTAACTACTATTATAGTCTTCCTGAATACTGATACTTAAACCTCATCAGAAGTATCTTTACAAGACTTCTAATTTTACAATTTATAGTACTTCTAATTATGAGCTTTACTTTTCACCCAGAGGTGGCATTTCAGCCCTGGGTGTCCCAAACAACTTCTGATTCATGTCTGCTGATCAAATGACCAGGTCAGTGGTTGTCCTCTCCAAGAAGGTCAGAGGAATAGACTCTTCTTTTGTAACAAACACACACACATTCATGTATATTGTACTTTGGTTTTAGGCGCAAGTTTACCCATAATAATTTTTATTCACTTAAATCCAAGGATTTCTAGCTTAAAGACAAATATCTAAGTTGGTACTATTCCTTTCCCAAAGCTATGGGACTCTTTCCTTACTAGTAGAGATGAGATAAAGGCCATGTTTTCTGTGAGGAGTGGAGTGAAGTTGGGAGAAAATTTATTAGAATTAGAAATTTCATTAGTCTCTGTTTGAGTCTCCCTCTCTTCGCAGGGGAAGGAATTACAACTTTACTGAAAGAAAAGTGCAGTGAAATTACTCCAAAGTTTGAAAGAAACTTCAGGGAGTTTAAATGACTCTCAAGTGCAGGATCAAGTGCTGGGTGGATTCTTTTTAGATGTTGTAGTCATACAGGGTATGTCCATCTTCGAGCTGCTTACCAGAAAAGATCCACCTCTGCTGATGTTGGGGAATGCCTCCTTTATCCTGGATCTTTGCCTAGACATTCTCAATGATGTCACTGAGCTCTACTCCAAGTCAAGGTCTTCAGCAAGATCTGCATCCCTTCTCTGAGACAAAGGACCAAGGGGATTCTGATGAATGCTGTGGTCCTCCCTTTGGGCTTGGTCAAGCTTCAAGTTTTCTTCAGGGGTGGAGTCAGCTCCTAACTTCAAGAAAGAAGATGGAAAAAGTCAGTCCCACTTCAGGTTACTGAAGGAAAAGACTCTGGGGAGACTCGAGAGAAGTGAGCAGCCTCCACCTTGTCCTTAACCCCCATTTACTACTCTAGAGACTTCAAGGAGTTTCCTCTTGGGTGAGATCTAGGAACTCTCTGTTGAACTGAATGATCTCCCTTCCAATGAGAGGCCTCCATCACTCTATATTATCTGGTATATATTCTTCTTTACACCATCTCTGATTTCTGTTTTGCTAGTATTTAAATTCATTTCTTTGTTACCCACTATATGTGTTCATTGAGGAACTGGTATTAGATGGAAAAGGGGTCAAGCCTTAACTATAGAGCTTGAGGTGCCTTTCCCCTCAAAATGACAGATGTAGAGATCCAGCTCTGCATATAATTCTTATGTGAGTTTGAATCACCTGTAGAGGGAGACTGGAAATTGGAAAGTAATGGGTTAAGCTTACAGGCTAGAGAAAATAAGCCTTAGAAGGGAGGAGGGGGGGGGGAGAGAGAGAGAGAGACAGAGACAGAGACAGAGACACAGAGACACAGAGAGACAGAGACCGAGAAAGAGACAGAGACAGAGACAGAGAGAGACAGAGAGAAAAGAGACAGAGACAGAGAGATAGACAGACAGAGACAGAGAGACAGAGAGACAAAGAGACAGACAGACAGACAGACAGACAGAGACAGACAGACAGACAGACAGAGATGGTCAGGAAGAAGGAGTGAGCTGAACTGATTTTATTGAGTATTGTAGGAATGGGGATTGCAGAATGTCAATCAAATATAGTTGGCACATCAGAAGTTTTAACATAATACTGACAAGCAAAAGGAATAGATGGCCACAATAGTATAGCCAGCTACTCAGGTGAAGCATATGTGAAATCCTCTCCTTTCTGGCACACTGGCACCAGCTTGTACAAATGTAAATCTTTGACATTACAAAGCACCTTTAGAACTGATTTGCCAGGGAAGGGGGGGGGGGGGGGGAAGGAAGGGAAAAAGTATGATTCTTGTAACCAAAGAATAATGTTCTAAATTGACTAAATAAATAAATAATTAAATTAAATTAATTCTAAAAGAGAGAGAGCAGAGTAAGGTTGTATAACCTTTATGTCTCTTTCTGATGTTTTTTAAAAAACCAAAATTAAATTAAATTAAAAAAAAGAATTTGTGTGCTAGCTTCCCAACTGCAGAACACAGTAAAGGCTTGATTTCTAAGTTCCACAAAACTTAAGACCCAACCAATTTAAGGATTCAGAAATCAGTCCTGTGAAATATTAGAAATATATCCATAAGTCTAATCCATGGACACTTTGCTCATTAGAATCAGCTTTTGAATGCATCTTTAATACCTTCATGATTCATTATAACGGAAACTCTACAACAGAGTAATCAAAAGTTAGCTGAAACAAGATCATATCCCATCGGTGAGCATCATTTAAGGGAGCAGGTAGATATGCATCCAGCCCAGTATCCCCTCCCTCTGAGAACAGAATGGTGACTTCAAGGCCCAACCTCCTGGCAAGAATGAAAGTCTCCCTTGAAGAAGGGTAAGGGAAGAAGAGATGAGAGATGACAATTCTGCCTCCCTTCAAGCTACCCAACAACAGGTCTTGCCGCATATGGGCATCTCCACACATATGGAGACACATTCTTTTTACTCAATTCAATATTTCCCCTTTTCATGCCTTCAGACATCTCTCTACTCCAAGGCAGGGAGGAGGAGAAAGGGGAGCAAGCATTTAATAAGTCCCTATTAGGTATCAGGCACAATGCTAAGCAATTCTGCAAATATTACCAAATGTGATGCTAACAATGCTGTTAGGTACATGTTATTATTATTATTGCCCTTTTATATTAAAGAATCTGAAGCAACCAAAGGTTAAGTGACTTCACTCAACCTTAAACAAAGTCATTGTCTGCCCAGAGTCTTTAAACTGCCCTGGGTCACACAACTGGTTAGTGTCCAAAACTGGATTTGAACTCCAGTCTTTCTGACTGGAGTTCTACCCTACCCACCCGTAGACAATTTAAGGAAACAATCATAGGAATCTTGAAGGAAAAAAGTCATATCAAGCTAAAATATGGCTTGGAGTGAACATTCCAGAACAATATTCCCTAGCAATAGTCACTTTTCAATTAGAACTACTCATTTCCTTCTTTAGGTTGTTTAGTTCTTCCTGAAACCTCCATTTTAAGGAAAGTCCTCAGGACTACCATGTTCATTCCTTCATTCATCTATTGACTTCCACATCTAATTCTGCAGAATTCTTTCTTCCCAATGACCCAACACAAGCACCTTTTCTGCCCTTTCCCTGTCCCTTCATCTTTCTTTTTGTATAATTGGAATATAATTCTACATTTATAAAATTTTTTTTGTTTGATAGTAATTTTAGGATAAGAAACTTTCTACCTCCCTGAATCAAGAAAGTGAACTGCTTGGAGAAGGCACCATAAAGAAGCCTGCAGAAACCTCACACTGCACCAAAAGATCCAGAATGAACTTGGGGATGTAGTGAAATTGAACTATGGTGGAGGGGGGGGGGTGAACTCATTTATTTTGCATGTATTCTTATGCCAAAGGGGACTGAGACCTAATTGGCTTTTTGTCAATGTGCCTAGCAATCATTGGTTTTGTTCTCTTTCTCTTTTATTTCCTTCTTATGCCCAAATTATTGTAATTTCCCCTTAGAAAGTACAATATTGTATATACCTTTAGTTGAAGATCTTTAGAGATGTACATTGGTTATGTGTACTGATTCCATGGGGAAAATAGACATGTAAATCTGGAAGATTTCTACATGCTCATTTTCCATGGGTATCACAGGGGGGATTGTGTAATTGGAATCTGAAACACAGAACTACAATTCCCAGCACCCCACTCTCCTCACATTACATGCTGATGTAAGCAGAATATAAATTTTGTGTAGCCCTGCCTCTCATGCTCTCTTTCTATAATCGTGTTTCCTGGAGGTGGCATGAGGTGAGAACCTGGAGAGTTTTTGCTCATGTGGTCTTAATTTTGTTAGATAATTAGGGTTTTTTTTTACTTCTATTTTCCTTTTATTCCTTCTACTTCAAGTGATTATTAATAAACTTAATAAAATATAATTCTTGGAGTGTTGGATATTAATTTAAATCCTACATTTTATATATTTTTCTCACCATTAGGTTGTAAGCTCCTTGAGGTCAAGGATTACCGTTCTTTTTTGCTTACATTTGTATTTTCAGTTTTTAGTACAAAGATCTGGCACATAGTAAGCACTTGGTAAATTCTTTTTGACATGACAATGTGATTTCCTTGACAACTCCCCTCAAAGACTGAAAAACCTTCTTGCAAAATCTTAATCCTTTTGAAATGAAAAAGAGAGCATACTCTCTTTGGGTAAGAGGCCAGTCATTTCATGGGAGGAGTATGGGACTGATCTTTTTTTTTTTTGTATTTTGTTTTTTTGGAGACTGAATCTCCCTATCTTTGTTTAGGCTAGAAGTTTAAAGGTCACTAAAGAGCCCTTTCTCACTAATGATGAGTATAAAAGCTTTTTCCTGCTTCATTTCCAGCCTACATTGGTTTGCCTCTCTTTAGACATACTGGTTGCCTCACTGTGGTACCAGTCCTAGTAAAGACACTATCAATATAAACCCTATTATTGCTCTAAACTCCTGAGCTTAAGTGATATATCAATCTCAGAGTCCTCTAATAGTAGGGATTATAAGCATGTTTTGCCACCCCAAACTGAAAGCAAAAAATGTAATTTTTGTCCTAATTTTTTTTCCATTCTTAATCCAATTTACTTAGAAAGGTCTTTTTTCTTGATTTAATAATCATTTTCCTAATGAACATGCCTAGAAAGGATTTTTGGACTAAGGAAGCATGTATTTTTTAATATTTTCAGTCGAAATAAAAAGGAGTTTCTTTTAATATGTGTCTATATCTGCTATAGCCATGTCTGTCACACTGGTCCTTTCAGTTCCTTCAGACTTCTTGAAATCCTGAGGTTACCTACACGCCTGAACAAGTCCATCATAGGAGAGATAGTCATTCAGCTACAATCAAGAAATAATAAATGCAAAAAGAGAGTGTTAAAACTCAAGCCCAGACTCACCAAGCAGGGCATGTGCTTTATTTTTAATAACATTTTATTTTTTACAATTACACATAAAAACAATTTTTACATTCATTCTTTAAAATTCTGACTGCCAAATTATCTCCCTCCCTACTCTCCCAAATACTTGAGAAAGCAAAAGCAACTTGATATGATTATACATGTGCATTCATGCAAAATATATTTCTATATTAATCATGTTGTGAAAGACATGACCAAAAGAACCCAACAAGGAAAATAAAGAAAAGTTTCATTTTTAAAAGTATGCTTCAGACTCTATCAGATCATTTTCTGGAGGTGGATAGTATTTTTCATCATAAGTCCTTCAAAATTGTCTTGGGTCATTATATTATGGAGACTAGCCAAGTCATTCACAATTAATTATTGTACAATTTTGCTATTATCGTGTATAATATTCTCCTGATTCTGCTTACTTCACTTTACATTAGTTCATTTAAGACTTTCCAAGTTTTTTCCAAATATCCTGCTTGTCATTTCTTATAGTACAATAGTATTTCATAACAATCATATAACACAACTTGTCCAACTATTCCCCAATTGATAGCCACCTCCTCAATTTCCAGTTCTTTGCCACCACAAAAAGAGCTGCTATGAATATTTGTATATCTATAGTTCTTTTTCTTTTTCTTTTTTTTTCTATCTCTTTGGGATACAGACCTAGAAGTGGTATTGTTGGCTCAAAGGATACGCAGTTTCATAGCCCTTTCAGCATACCTTCTAAATTTCTCTCCAGAATTCTTGGATCATTTCACAGTTCTACCAATAATAGTGCATTAGTGTCCCAATTTTCCTACTTTCCAATCCATGACCACCACTACTGCCACCCCATTTTCTGCTTTCCTTCTAATCTTGTCTACATTGGTTTTATTTGTGAAAAACCTTTTTAACTTAACATAATAAAATATCTATTTTATATCTCATAATGCTCTCTGTCGCTTGTTTTGTCAGAAATTCTTCCCTTAACATAGATATGATAGATGAATTATTCCATATTCCTCTAATTTGCTTATGGTATTATCTTTTATGTCTAAATGATATAACCCATTTTGCTGTCATCTTCCCATGTAGGAATGTAAATAGTTTAGCCTTAATGAATCTCCTTATGACTCTTCTTTCCTGTTTACTTACTCTTGAGTCTTGTTTTTGAAAGTCAAACTTTCTTTTGAGATTTATTCTTTTCATTAGGAATTCTTGAAAGTCCTCTAATTCATTACATATCAATTTTTCACCTGAAAGATTATTCTCAATTTCACTGGGTAGATAATTCTTGGTTGTAATCCTAATTCCTTTGCCCTCCAGAATACCATGCTCCAAGCCCTCTGATCTTCTAATGTAGAAGTTGCTAAACCTTGTGTTATGCTGACTGTGGCTCCATGACTCCATGGCTCCATGAAGAATTGTTTCTTCCTGGTGGTATGCAATATTCTTTATTTGACCTGGGAGCTTTGGAATTTGGCTATAATATTTATTAGACTTAAGTTACTTGCCTAAGGACACACAGCTAGAAAGTTTCTGAAACTAAATTTGAACCAAAGACCTCCCATCTTCAGGGCCTGGCATTTTATCCATTGAGTCATTGAGCTGCCCCCTAATTTAATCATTCTTAAATTACATTACCTTGATTTGTTTTCCATGTCAGTTGCTTTTCCAATGAGATATTTCATATTTTCTTTTTTTCTTATCCTTTTGATCTGTTTTATTGTTTCTTGATGTCTCATAGTCATGAGCTTCCTCTTGCCCAATTCTAATTTTTAAGAAATTATTTGGCCATTAACGAATAATGCTTGGAAATGATCAAATAAAATATATTTAAAAAAAAAAAGAAATTATTTGGCCAATACTGCCTTTTAAGGATTTCTTATCTTCACTGAATTTCTGTGCCTTGGCCTATTCTGTTTTATTAAGGTGTTATTTTCTTCAGTATTTTACCTCCTTTACCAAGCTACTGACTCTTTTCATGATTTTCTTCCATCATTCTCATTTCTCTTCTCATTTTTTCCTCTACCTCTTTTATTTGATTTTCAAACTCTTTTTTGAGCTCTTCCAGGAATTCTTTAGGGCCTGAGACCAAATTCACACTTTTCTTTAAGGCTTCACAAGTAGCTACTTTGACATTGTTGTATTCTTTTGAGTTTTTGGCTTTGATCTTCCCTGTTACCATAGTAATTTTTTATGGTTTTTTTTTGTTCTTTGCTCATTTTTCCAGCCTATTTCTTGATTTTTCAACTTTATGTTAAAGTTGGGTGTTGCTCCCTGGGTAGAAAGGGAACTGTCCCAAGCTTCAAGTTTATAATGCTGCTGTTTTCAAAGCTGATTCTGGGGTTCTGTAAGTTTTCAGTTCTTCCAAAGTAGTATGTATCTAAGGAGAGCTATGGTCTCTGCTTTTCTGACCTATACTTTTCTCTGTGAGTGACCACAAGCACACTTTTTTGCCCTGAAACTGTGACCAGGCTCCCTGCTCCTGCTAGTAGCGCTCCTCCTCATCCTGGGACCTTCACCTAGAACTCTTTATAGGCAATGCAACAAATTCCTTCTCCCAGGGCCAGCAAAGGTTCCCCTATAATGTCTTTCTGACCAGTTGTCTATTCCTCTTACTATCTGTAGGGTGAGAGCCCCAGAAGCTGCCACTGACAATTTAGTCATCATCAAGGCCAGCTGCTAGCTTTCTGGGGCATGGCCTGGACTGATACAGTCTACATTGGACTGTACTCTACTCACATCCTAATGAGACACAGGTTTTCTGCTAACCTTCTTAGTTGTTTTGGGATAAAAAATTGTTTCACCCCATCTTTTTGCTAGTTCTGCCACTTCAGGATTCATTTTGAGGTGTTACTTTAATATTTGGGGGTATTTCAGAGAACTCAGGCAAGTCTCTGCCTTTTACTTTGCCATCTTTGCTCTGCTCCCCACCCAGGACATGTGTTTGAGTTACTCATGTCTAACATCAGGTTATAGATGGAAGTGAAAGACAGAACTAATCTCCTTTCCCCAGCCTCCTTTTTGGGAAGCAGTTAAAATGGTCTTGACACAATTCATAGAGGGAAAGGAAAAATTATAAGCAAGGATAATGATTTCTTTTGTATATCCATTGAGTAATTAGCTCTTCTAGCTTTTCCCACTAAGCAGACTCTTCATGGACTATATCATTATTAGCAAGTAAGTTCCTAAAACAAGGGACACGTGACTTCCGGTTAAGATGGCGGCTTAGAGAAAGCTAAAGTTCAGATCTCCGGAAAACCCTTCCCGACCGATCTCAAACTATAAGCTCCTAAGGCGCCGAAATTCAAAACGATCAACAGCACAGACCCTGGGAACCCTCCTCCTGGACCTGGACCCGGATCAAAAGGTACGGCCCCACTCAAAAGCCAGAACCCAAGATCACTCGGACCTCAGGGGTAGGAGCACAGAGTCCAAGGCTCCGGGAAGCCGCAGCCCAGCCTGGCTCAGAGAGCAGGGTCCTCGGAACAACAACCCTCAGGGCCTTCTATCCTAGTCCCAGTGAAAGTCACTGCCTGGAGCAAGACAGCCTCACTGGCTGGATCCTGCTATCCAAGTCTCAGTGAAAGTCCCTGCCCTCGGAGCTTGGGGAAGCTGCAGCCCATCCCCCTGCAGGCCGACGAAACAGCCTCACGGCCAGCGATTCTGACGGCAACTTCCGGAAAGCAATGTGGTCCGACCCTTCCATTCCAGTTCCAGTGAGGCATATTCAGTTTAACCCAGGGAAAGCTCATAGAACCGACAATCTGCCCAGGACTAAAGCCTCTGAACACCAGACAGAGATAAGAAAAGCTAATCCTCCACATTCAGAGATGGCAAACTCCACAGAAGCACAGAAGCCCCAAAATACCAAGAAAAATAAGAAGAAAGGGGAGACTTTGGACACATTCTATGGAGCCAAAATACAAAATACAGAGCAGATAGAAGATAATATACAAGAAAATGCTCCAAAACCTTCCAAAGGAAATGGAAACTCTCCACAAACCTATGAAGAATTTGAATCAGAAATGACCAAAAAGATGGAAGCCTTCTGGGAGGAAAAGTTGGAAATAATGCAAAAGAAATTCACGCATCTACAAAACCGGTATGATGAAACTGAAAAGGAAAACCATGCTTTAAAGGCCAGAATCAGGCAGCTGGAAGACAACGATCATGTAAAAGAGCAAGAATTAATAAAGCAAAGCCAAAATACCAAGAAATTAGAAGAGAACATAAAATATCTCACCGACAAGGTGATAGATCTGGAAAATAGAGGGAGAAGGGATAATTTAAGAATAATTGGACTCCCAGAAAAGCCAGAAATAAACACCAAACTGGACATGGTGATACAAGATATAATCAAAGAAAATTGCCCAGAGATTCTAGAACAAGGGGGCAATACAGCCACTGACAGAGCTCACAGAACACCTTCTACACTAAACCCCCAAAAGACAACTCCCAGGAATGTAATTGCCAAATTCCAAAGCTATCAAACAAAAGGAAAAATCCTACAGGAAGCCAGAAAAAGACAATTTAGATATAAAGGAATGCCAATGGGTCACACAAGACCTTGCAAGTTCTACTCTGAATGATCGTAAGGCATGGAACATGATCTTCAGAAAGGCAAGAGAGCTGGGTCTCCAACCAAGAATCAGCTACCCAGCAAAACTGACTATAAACTTCCAAGGGAAAGTATGGGCATTCAACAAAATAGAAGACTTCCAACTTTTTGCAAAGAAAAGACCAGAGCTCTGTGGAAAGTTTGATACCGAAAATCAAAGAGCAAGGAATACCTGAAAAGGTAAATATTAAGGAAAGGGGAAAAATGTTATCTTCTTCTTTTACTCAAACTCTCTTCTATAAGGACTACATTTATATCAATCTATGTATACTAATATGTGGGGAAAATGTAATGTATAAATAGGGGGTAAAGAAAGACCAAATAGAATAATCATTCTCACACAAAGATTCACATGAGAAGGGGAGGGGAAGAAAACTCCTATAAGAAGGAGAGGAAGAGAGGAGGGGGGGGTTACTTAAACCTCAATCTCAGGGAAATCAACTCTGAGAGGGAAAAACATCCAGATCCATTGGGATCTTGAATTCTATCTTACCCAACAAGGGTAAGGAGAAGGGAAAACCAAGGGGGGGGAGGGGGGGAGGGAGAACAAAAAGGGAGGGAAAGAGAGGGGGGAGGGGGAGGGAAGAAAAAGGGAGGGACTAAAAAGGGAAACATCAAGGGAGGGGACAAGGGGGACTGATTCAAAGTAAATCACTGGACTAAAAGGTAGAGCCGAAGAAGAAAAGGTTAGAATTAGGGAAGGCAATCAAAATGCCAGGGAGTCCACAAATGACAATCATAACTTTGAACGTGAATGGGATGAACTCACCCATAAAACGTAGACGAATAGCAGAATGGATTAGAATCCAAAACCCTACCATATGTTGTCTTCAAGAAACACACATGAGGTGGGTAGACACCCACAAGGTCAGAATTAAAGGATGGAGTAAGACCTTCTGGGCCTCAACTGATAGAAAGAAGGCAGGAGTGGTAATCATGATATCTGATAAAGCCAATGCAAAAATAGACCTGATCAAAAGGGATAGGGAAGGTAATTATATTTTGTTAAAAGGGACTCTAGACAATGAGGAAATATCATTAATCAACATGTATGCACCAAATAATATAGCACCCAAATTTCTAATGGAGAAACTAGGAGAATTGAAGGAAGAAATAGACAATAAAACCATACTAGTGGGAGACTTAAACCAACCATTATCAAATTTAGATAAATCAAATCAAAAAATAAATAAGAAAGAGGTAAAAGAAGTGAATGAAATCTTAGAAAAATTAGAATTAATAGACATATGGAGAAAAATAAATAGGGATAAAAAGGAATATACCTTCTTCTCAGCACCACATGGCACATTCACAAAAATTGACCATACATTAGGTCACAGAAACATAGCACACAAATGCAAAAAAGCAGAAATAATGAATGCAGCCTTCTCAGATCACAAGGCAATAAAAATAATGATTAGTAATGGTACATGGAAAACCAAATCTAAAACCAATTAGAAATTAAACAATATGATACTCCAAAACCGTTTAGTTAAAGAAGAAATCATAGAAACAATTAATAATTTCATCGAGGAAAATGACAATGGCGAAACATCCTTTCAAACCTTTTGGGATGCAGCCAAAGCGGTAATCAGAGATAATTCATATCCCTGAATGCTTATATTAACAAACAAGGGAGAGCAGAGATCAATCAATTGGAAATGCAAATGAAAAAACTCGAAAGCGATCAAATTAAAAACCCCCAGCAGAAAACCAAATTAGAAATCCTAAAAATTAAGGGAGAAATTAATAAAATAGAAAGTGATAGAACTATTGATTTAATAAATAAGACAAGAAGCTGGTACTTTGAAAAAACAAACAAAATAGACAAGGTACTGGTCAATCTAATTAAAAAAAGGAAGGAAGAAAAGCAAATTCACAGCATTAAAGATGAAAAGGGGGACAGCACCTCCGATGAAGATGAAATTAAGGCAATCATTAGAAATTACTTTGCCCAATTATATGGCAATAAATACACCAATTTAGGAGAAATGGATGAATATATACAAAAATACAAACTGCCTAGACTAACAGAAGAGGAAATAGAATTCTTAAATAATCCCATATCAGAAATTGAAATCCAACAAGCCATCAAAGAACTTCCTAAGAAAAAATCCCCAGGGCCTGATGGATTCATCTGTGAATTCTATCAAACATTCAGAGAACAGTTAATCCCAATACTATACAAACTATTTGACATAATAAGCAAAGAGGGAGTTCTACCAAACTCCTTTTACGACACAAACATGGTACTGATTCCAAAACCAGGCAGGTCAAAAACAGAGAAAGAAAACTATAGGCCAATCTCCCTAATGAATATAGATGCAAAAATCTTAAATAGGATACTAGCAAAAAGACTCCAGCAAGTGATCAGAAGGATCATTCACCATGATCAAGTAGGATTCATACCAGGGATGCAGGGCTGGTTCAACATTAGGAAAACCATCCACATAATTGACCACATCAACAAGCAAACTAGCAGGAACCACATGATTATCTCAATAGATGCAGAAAAAGCCTTTGATAAAATACAACACCCATTCCTATTAAAAACACTAGAAAGCATAGGAATAGAAGGGTCATTCCTAAAAATAATAAACAGTATATATCTAAAACCAACAGCTAATATCATCTGCAATGGGGATAAACTAGATGCATTCCCAATAAGATCAGGAGTGAAACAAGGATGCCCATTATCACCTCTACTATTTGACATTGTACTAGAAACACTAGCAGTAGCAATTAGAGAAGATAAAAGAATTGAAGGCATCAAAATAGGCAAGGAGGAGACCAAGTTATCACTCTTTGCGGATGACATGATGGTCTACTTAAAGAATCCTAGAGATTCAACCAAAAAGCTAATTGAAATAATCAACAACTTTAGCAAAGTTGCAGAATACAAAATAAACCCACATAAATCATCAACTTTTCTATATATCTCCAACACAGCTCAGCAGCAAGAACTAGAAAGAGAAATCCCATTCAAAATCACCTTAGACAAAATAAAATACCTAGGAATCTACCTCCCAAGACAAACACAGGAACTATATGAACACAACTACAAAACACTCGCCACACAACTAAAACTAGACTTGAACAAATGGAAAAACATTAACTGCTCATGGATAGGACGAGCCAATATAATAAAAATGACCATCCTACCCAAACTTATTTATCTATTTAGTGCCATACCCATTGAACTACCAAAATACTTCTTCACTGATTTAGAAAAAACCATAACAAAGTTCATTTGGAAGAACAAAAGATCAAGGATATCCAGGGAAATAATGAAAAAAAACACATATGATGGGGGCCTTGCAGTCCCTGACCTAAAACTATATTACAAAGCAGCAGTCATCAAAACAATTTGGTACTGGCTAAGAAACAGAAAGGAAGATCAGTGGAATAGACTGGGGGAAAGCAACCTCAGCAAGACAGTATACGATAAACCCAAAGATCCCAGCTTTTGGGACAAAAATCCACTATTCGATAAAAACTGCTGGGAAAATTGGAAGACAGTGTGGGAGAGACTAGGAATAGATCAACACCTCACACCCTACACCAAGATAAATTCAAAATGGGTGAGTGACTTAAACATAAAGAAGGAAACCATAAGTAAATTGGGTAAACACAGAATAGTATACATGTCAGACATTTGGGAGGGGAAAAGCTTTAAAACCAAGCAAGATATAGAAAGAATCACAAAATGTAAAATAAATAATTTTGACTACATCAAACTAAAAAGCTTTTGTACAAACAAAACCAATATAACTAAAATCAGAAGGGAAACAACAAATTGGGAAAAAATCTTCATAGAAACCTCTGACAAAGGTTTAATTACTCATATTTATAATAAGCGAAATCAATTGTACAAAAAATCAAGCCATTCTCCAATTGATAAATGGGCAAGGGAAATGGATAGGCAGTTCTCAGATAAAGAAATCAAAACTATTAACAAGCACATGAAGAAGTGTTCTAAATCTCTTATAATCAGAGAGATGCAAATCAAAACAACTCTGAGGTATCACCTCACACCTAGCAGATTGGCTAACATAACAGCAAAGGAAAGTAATGAATGCTGGAGGGGATGTGGCAAAGTAGGGACATTAATTCATTGCTGGTGGAGCTGTGAACTGATCCAACCATTCTGGACGGCAATTTGGAACTATGCCCAAAGGGCAACAAAAGAATATCTACCCTTTGACCCAGCCATAGCACTGCTGGGTCTGTACCCCAAAGAGATAAT
Source organism: Monodelphis domestica (assembly GCF_027887165.1). Classification (NCBI taxonomy): domain Eukaryota; kingdom Metazoa; phylum Chordata; class Mammalia; order Didelphimorphia; family Didelphidae; genus Monodelphis; species Monodelphis domestica. Next base: position 82,411,120 of record NC_077230.1, read on the forward strand.
GGACACAAAGACTTGTACAAAAATATTCATAGCTGCGCTCTTTGTGGTGGCCCAAAACTGGAAAACGAGGGGATGCCCATCAATTGGGGAATGGCTGAACAAACTGTGGTATATGTTGGTGATGGAATACTATTGTGCTAAAAGGAATAATAAAGTGGAGAAGTTCCATGGAGACTGGAACAACCTCCAGGAAGTGATGCAGAGCGAGAGGAGCAGAACTAGGAGAACATTGTACACAGAGACTAATACACTGTGGTATAATCGAACGTAATGGCCTTCTCCATTAGTGGCGGTGTAATGTCCCTGAACAACTTGCAGGGATCCAGGAGAAAAAAACACCATTCATAAGCAAAGGATAAACTATGGGAGTAGAAACACCGAGGAAAAGCAACTGCCTGAATACAGTGGTTGAGGGGACATGACAGAGGAGAGACTCTAAATGAACACTCTAATGCAAATACTATCAACAAAGCAATGGGTTCAAATCAAGAAAAATTCTAATGCCCAGTGGACTTACGCGCCGGCTATGGGGGGTGGGGGGGAGGAAAAGAAAATGATCTATGTCTTTAACGAATAATGCTTGGAAATGATCAAATAAAATATATTTAAAAAAAAAAAACAAGGGACACGTGATGAAAAATCTGATTGCAGATCAAAGCATGCCATCTTCTACTTTATTTCCTTCATGAGTTTTTCTATTGTATGAGTGATGTCTTTTGTCACAGCATGAACAATCAGAAATATGTATTGCATAAAAGTACTGATTTACCCGATAGCAAACTATTTATTGCCTGGGAGGAGAGGGGGGAAGAAAAGGAAAGACAAAATCTGAACACTAAACTGTAAGAAAACAATTGTCAAAAATTATTTCTACATGTAACTAAAAAAATAAATAATTTTTTTAAAGAAAAAAAGCTCTTCATCTCTAAGCACAAGGCCCTTGTGATGAATCGCATGGCCAAAAGCAGATTCCTACAAAGATTCCACAGAGATACAGAGCAAGGAATGACAGCTCTGAGAATGCTGCATGAAATAATCTTTGTTATCTAAACTTGACCCCCCCAAAACCAAGATAAACTCAGAATGGGTGAATGACCTGAATATAAAGAAGGAAACTATAAGCAAATTAGGCAAACACAGAATAGGATACTTGTCAGATCTTTGGGAAAGGAAAGACTTTAAAACCAAGCAAGAGATAGAAAAAATCACAAAATGTAAAATCAAATATTTTGATTAGATCAAATTAAAAAGTTTTTGTACAAACAAAACTAATGTATCCAAAATTAGAAGGGAAGCAACAAATTGGGAAACAATCTTCATTACAAAAACCTCTGACAAAGGTCTAATTACTCAGATTTATAAAGAGCTAAACCAGTTGTACAAAAAATCAAGCCATTCTCCAATTGAAAAATGGGCAAGAGACATGAATAGGCAATTTTCAGTTAAAGAAATCAAAACTATTAATAAACACATGAAAAAGTGCTCTAATTCTCTTATAATCAGAGAGATGCAAATCAAAACAACTCTGAGGTATCACCTCACACCTAGCAGATTGGCTAACATGACAGCAAAGGAAAGTAATAAATGCTAGAGGGGATGTGGCAAAGTTGGGACATTAATTCATTGCTGGTGGAGCTGTGAATTGATCCAACCATTCTGAAGGGCAATTTGGAACTATACCCAAAGGGCGATAAAAGACTGTCTGCCCTTTGATCTAGTCATAGCACTGCTGGGTTTGTACCCCAAAGAGATAAAAAGGAAAAAGACTTGTACAAGAATATTCATAGCTGCGCTCTTTGTGGTGGCAAAAAATTGGAAAATGACGGGATGCCCTTCAATTGGGGAATGGCTGACCAAATTGAGGCATATGTTGGTGATGGAATACTATTGTGCTGAAAGGAATAGACTGGAACAACCTCCAGGAAGTGATGCAGAATGTGAGGAGCAGAACCAGGAAAACATTGTACACAGAGACTGATACACTGTGGTACAATTGAATGTAATGGACTTCTCCATTAGTGGCAATGCAGTGATCCTGAACAACTTGGAGGAATCTACAAGAAAAACCACTAGTCACATTCAGAGGAAAAACTGTGGGAGGGGAAACACCAAAGAAAAACAACTGCTTGAATACATGGGTAGAAGGGATATGGTTGGGGATGTAGACTCTAAATGAACATCCTAGTGTAAACAACAACATGGAAATAGGTTCTGATCAAGGACACAAGTAATACCCAATGAAATTGCTTGTTGGCTGAGGGAAGAGTGGGTGGAGGGGAGGGAGGGAAATAATGTGATTATTGTAACCAAGGAATAATGTTCTAAATTGACTAAATAAATTTATTCAAGTGGAAAAAAATAAAAAAATAATAAATAATAAATAAATAAACTTGACCCCCATGCCTTGAATTCTCTCCCTTTTTATCTCCATCTTCTACTCTCCTTGGTTTCCTTTAAACCCCAGCTAATATCTCACTTTCTTCAAAAATCATGGGAGTCAGTGAAAATGCTTGGAACTAGGAGATTGAGTAGCTTGTGAGAACAGAAAGAATTTAATTGCAGGATACATGAAGGGAGAGCAAGGTATATGAATGTTGTAAAGATAGGAAAAGTGTTCAAGTAATAAAGAGTATTAAACACTAAGCAGGATTTTGTATTTTATCTTGAAGATGATAAAGAATGGCTTGGTCAGAGGTGGAGAATAACAAGGCTCAATAAGGACTTTAAATCCAGAACACTGTGTATTTATCATTGTTTGATCTAATGCTTTCTATCTGTCAACTTCAAAACACAAATTAGGAGTGAAAATCTTCCCAAGACCTTCTTATGATAAAGATCTATTTCTTTAGCTAAAGTGCGTGTTTCTTTGTCTCTATCCAGATCAGTGAAGGGGTCATTCAATAATTTAACTGATATTGGCTTATATAATTAGATACTTCTCTACTAAAAATGAAATTAATTTGAACAAAAGTATTCCATATCTTCAAAGTGATTAAATAAACCCAGTTTATAAATGCTGCTTATTTATACTCTAATAAAACCAAAAATAACCCTTTAAAATTAGGACTCAAGTTAAAATTCTTGAGAGAAGTCAACGTTTCTATGGTAACACAACAAGAAACTATTAGATAGTCTGAAAGATCTGTTAATGCTGATAAATTGGAAACACTATATTAATAACATTCATGGCATAATCCTGATAAATCTTTGTAGACTTCCATCATGTTTTCATATTAGAAAGATCTATGATTTCACCTCTGTGGGTTTCACCCTTTGCCAATGAAGATCCATTAGAAGGCAGTGTTCTAGAATTGCTAGAGCCTCCAAAAATTTATCACCTCATAGACAACCTTCAGCTGATAAGCCTTTCTTTAGAAAGAATTCTTCAGCAGAATAGTGTTCAAATAATTGCCCACCACTTTCCCACATTTTTTTTTTATTTTTATTTGGTCATTTCCAAACATTATTCATTGGAAACAAAGATCATTTTCTTTTCTTCCCTCCCCTCCCTCCCACCACCTTTTCCATAGCCCACGCGCAATTCCACTGGGTATCACATGTGTTCTTGATTCAAACCCATTTCCATGTTGTTGGTATTTGCATTATAGTGTTCATTTAGAGTCTCTCCTCAGTCATATCCCCTTTACCCCTGTAGTCAAGCAGTTGCTTTTCATCAGTATTTTTACTCCCACAGTTTATCTTCTGCTTATGAATAGTGTTTTTTAGATCCCTGCAGATTGTTCAGGGACTTTGCATTGACCCTAATGGAGAAGTCCATTACCTTTGATTGTACCACAATGTATCAGTCTCTGTGTACAATGTTTTCCTGGTTCTGCTCCTTTCGCTCTGCATCACTTCCTGGAGGTAGTTCCAGTCTCCATGGAATTCCTCCACTTTATTATTCCTTTTAGCACAATAGTATTCCATCACCAACATATACCACAATTTGTTCAGCCATTCCCCAATTGAAGGACATCCCCTTATTTTCCAATTTTTGGCCACCACAAAGAGCACAGCTATGAATATTCTTGTACAAGTCTTTTTCCTTATTATCTCTTTGGGGTACAAGCCCAGCAGTGCTATGGCTGGATCAAAGGGCAGACAGTCTTTTGTCGCCCTTTGGGCATAGTTCCAAATTGCCCTCCAGAATGGTTGGATTAATTCACAACTCCACCAGCAATGAATTAGTGTCCCTACTTTGCCACATCCCCTCCAGCATTCATTACTTTCCATAGCTGTTATGTTAGCCAATCTGCTAGGTGTGAGGTGATACCTCAGAGTTGTTTTGATTTGCATCTCTCTGATTATAAGAGATTTAGAATACTTTTTCATGTGCTTATTAATAGTTTTGATTTCTTTAGCTGAGAACTGCCTGTTCATGTCCCTTGCCCATTTATCAATTGGAGAATGGCTTGATTTTTTGTACAATTGATTTAGCTCTTTGTAAATTTGAGTAATTAAATCATTGTCAGAGGTTTTTATGAAGATTGTTTCCCAGTTTGTTGCTACCCTTCTGATTTTAATTAAATTAGTTTTGTTTGTACAAAAACTTTTTAATTTGATGTAGTCAAAATTATTTATTTTACATTTTGTGACTCTTTCTAAGTCTTGCTTGGTTTTAAAATCTTTTCCTTCCCAACGGTCTAACAAGTATACTATTCTGTGTTCACCTAATTTACTTATAGTTTCCTTCTTTATGTTCAAGTCATTCACCCATTCTGAATTTATCTTGGTGTAGGGTGTGAGGTGTTGATCCAAACCTAATCTCTCCCACATTGTCTTCCAATTTTCCCAGCAGTTTTTATCAAATAATAGATTTTTGCCCCAAAAGCTGGGGTCTTTGGGTTTGTCATAAACTGTCTTGCTGAGATCATTTACACCAAGTCTATTCCACTGATCCTCCTTTCTGTCTCTTAGCCAGTACCAAATTGTTTTGATAACCACTGCTTTATAGTATAGTTTGAGATCTGGGACTGCAAGTCCTCCTTCCTTTGCATTTTTTCCTTCTTTTTGTCAGTTGATGCCCAATAGATTTGGCTCCACCCTCTTACTTTCACCCTATGTGTATCTACCTTTCTCATATGTGTTTCTTGTAGACAGCATATGGTAGGGTTTTGGACTCTAATCCACTCTTCTATTCGCTTACGTTTTATGGGTGAGTTCATTCCATTCACATTCAGAGTTATGATTACTAGCTGTGAATTTCCCAGCATTTTGATTTCTGCTCCTTTATCTGCCTTTTCTTCTTTCACTATTTCCTTCTACACCAATGTTTGCTTTTGAACAGTCCCCCTTGTTCCCACCCTTATTTTACTTCCCTTTCTACCCCCCTCCCTATTTATCCCCCCCTTATTTTCCCTGTAGTCTTTCTAAAATTAACCCCCCGCTCCCTCCCTCTCTTGTACTGCTTCCCTCCCCACCAGACCGTTTGTTACCCTTCTACTCCCCTATAGGGTGCAAATCTATTCTCTGCCCCCAGTGGATTGGATTGTTTTTCCCTCTTTGAGTCACTTTCAAAGCACGTAAAAGTTGAGTATTTCCTGTCTCTGACCTCTTTACCCTTCCAGTGTATTGATGTTCTCCCCCCTCCCACCATGAGCTTCTTTATGACATATAAATTTACCCCCATTTGTTTCTTTTCCCATTTCTTTTAATATTAACCTATTTTTAAGCTCTAGTTATATATATATTCATACTCATGCGTATGTATTTTTGCATGCATATATCTATATACCTATTTATGTCTTGTCCTTTCATCCTATACAGTTTGTTGCTGTTTCCTCTAAGTATACTTCTTTTTGCTGCCCAGCTAATAACAACAGTTTTTAAGAGTTACCAATGACCTCTTTTCTTATAGGGATACATATCATTTTAACTTATTGAGTCTCTTTAAAAAATTTTTTTTGTTGTTTTTCTTTTTTCCCCTCTTTTTTAATTACCTTTTGATGATTCTCTTGAGTTCTGTGCTTGGACATCAAATTTTCTGTTCAGGTCTGGTCTTTTCTTTACGAATTCTTGAAATTCTTCTATTTTGTTGAATGACCATACTTTCCCCTGTAAGAATATAGTCAGTTTTTCTGGGTAGTTGATTCTTGGTTGTAGACCTAGTTCCCTTGCTTTCCAGAATATCATATTCCATGCCTTTCTTTTTTTCAGTGTGGATGCAGCCAGATCCTGAATTATCCTCACTGTGGTTCCTTGGTATCTGAATGACTTCTTCTTGGCAGCTTTTAATATCTTTTCTTTGGTCTTATTTCATTCTTTTGGTTTTGTTTTATACTGTCTTGCTGCCTTGTGAGGTCGCTCGATTCAAGTTGTTGTATTCTGGTTCTTAAAGATTGGATTTCATCCTTAGTTTTTTGGTCATCCTTTTCCTTTTGGTCAGATTTTCTTTGGAGGTCATCTTTCATCTTCTTCACCTCATCTTTCATCTGCTTTGCCTCATCTTTCATCTCCTTTGCCTCATTTTCCAGCTGGTTGATTTTGGCTTTCAAGATACTATTTTCTGTTTCCAGATGACTTATCTTAGTTTTTAAGTTCTTTTCCCAATTGTCTTCAGCCTCTCTTAATTGTGTTTTGAATTGCATTTTGAGTTCTTCCAAAGCCTGTATCCAATTCGCTGGGATTTCTGATTTTTTCTTTGCTGGGTCCTCCCCCTCTGTTTCATTCGCTCTTTGCTCATTACCTGTGCAGAAGCTGTCTATTGTAATTTCTTTCTTCTTTTTTCTGTTGTTTGCTCAAGTTGACCCCTTCTTTGCTCCCCGTATTTGGCTGTGCTCTTGCTCCTCTCATTTTGTTTTGGTTTTGGGGCTGTCGGTCTCCCCTCTTGGAGCTTTGTCAGATCTCTTGGTACAGTCTCTAGGGGAGGAATGTTAGCTTCCCTGTCCTCTGGAGGCTTTTGATTGGATTGAGTTCAGTTGGGTTGGGCTGTATGTGGTATGAAGCTCTGAGGCTCTGAAGACTCCTGGAAGGCTGGGCCGCCCAGGCTCTCTCCAGTTCTCTCCAGCTGCTTCTCTGCTGTCAGCAAGTGCCTTTGCCCGTCTCCCTAAACTCTGAGGAGTTCTGATGGGATTAGTTCAACTGGATTGGTCTGGATGTGCCCGAGGCAAGGGTGAGACTGGAGCCCAATGAAGGGACCCAGCCACCACCCATTTCTCCCTGGCTTCCTCCCCACTGTCCAAGCTAGATGCTCCGAGCCCGGCTCCGAGCCCAGCGCCCAGCTGCTCCCAAGGTAGACCCTGCAAACCAGCACCTTTGCCCGATCAGAGGTTCCCACTGCTGCTGGGGGCTCAGCCCTCTGGGTTGTGGGGGAGGGATCCTGGGACCTTCGCTCTGCCTTCTCCTTAGCCCTGAGTATTCTTGGAGTCTGGCTTTTGGGGGGCGTACCTTTTGATTTGAGTCCAGAAGGAGGGTTCCCCGCTTCTGTCCTGTTGTTCAGATTGAATTTCGGTGCCCTTGGAGCATTCAGTCTGTATCTGTAAGGAAGGGTCTTCCACGAGGTCTGAACTTTTGCTGCTTGCTAAGCTGCCATCTTGACTCTGCCTCACTTTCCCACATTTAAATGCTTTCCTTGACAGAGCTGGTGTTCAGTCTAGTCTTTGAAAAAACATGGTAAATGAATCAATGGAAAAAATGTCAAGGAAGGTGTCCTAGCAGTACCAAATCTCAAACTATATTACAAAAAAAGTAATCATTAAAGCAGTCTGATACTGCCTAAGGAATAGAGTGATGTATCAGTGACATGAATTAGGTACATAACACATTACTGTAGTAAATGACCACAGTAATATAGTGTTTGACAAGCCCAAAGAGCCAAGATTTGGGAGCAAGAACTCACTATTTGACAAAAATTGCTGGAAAATTGGAAAGTAATTTGGCAGAAACTAGGTGTATAGCCTACTATATCACACTGTATACTGAGATGAGGTAAAAAAAAAAAGAGTACATGATGGAAAAGGGAAGAATTTATGACCAAACAAGAGATAGATAAAATTACAAGATGTAAAATGAATAATTTTGCTTATATTAAATTTTAAGGGTTTTGTACAAACAAAATCAATGCAAACAAAATTAGAAGGGAAACAACAAACTGAAAAAAATTTATAGCAAATTTCTCTGATAATGGTCTCATCTTTCAAATATATAAAGAACTAAGTCAAATGTATAACAATACAAGACATTCCCCAAATAATAAATGGTTAAGGGATATGAATAGGGAGTTTTCAAATGAAAAAAATCAAAGCTATCAATAATGTATGAAAAAATGTTCTAAATCCCTCTTGATTAAAGAAATGCAAATCAAAACAACTCTGAGGTGCCACCTCACACCTAGCATATTGACCAATATGACTGTAAAAGAAAATGATAAATGTTGGAGGGGATGTGGCAAAAATGGGACACTAATGCATTGCTGGTGAAATTGTGAACTGAACCAATCATTCTGGAGGGCAATTTGAAACTATGCTCAAAGGACTATAAAACAAAGCATACCCTTTAATCCGGCAATATCACTACTGGGTCTGTATTCCAAAGTGATAAAAAAAAAAATGAGAGAGGACCTGTTTGTATAAAAATATTTATGGCTGCTCTCTTTGTGGTGGCAAAAAAAAATTAGAAACTAAAGGGATGTCCCTCAATCAGGAATGGCTGAACAAATTGTGGTATATGATGGTGATGGAATACTACTGAGTTGTAAGGAATGATGAAGAGGAAGATTTCAAAAAGAGCTGAAAAGACTTAAATGAAATGATGCATAGTGAAACAAGCAGAACCAGAAGAACATTATACACAGTAAGAGCAATATTATGGAATGATGAAATATAAGACTTTGCCACTAACAGTTATACAATGATACAGAACAATTCTGAGGGACTTAAGATAAAGAATGCTATCCACCTTCAGAGAAAGAACTGTTGGAGTAAGAATGCAGATGAAAGAATATGATTTATCACCTGTTTATTTGGGTATATGATTTAGGGCTTTGGTTTTATTATCATTCATTTACAAAAATGAATAACATGGAAACAGATTTTGTGTAATAATATATGTATAACCCAGATTCAACTGCTTGCCATGCCCAGGAGGGAGAAGGGAAGAAAGGAGGGAGACAATTTGGATTATATAACTCCAGAAAATGCATATGGAAATTTGTAATTAAAATTAGCAATTTTTAATTGGAAAACAAGGGGTATCCATTGACTAGGGAATGACTGAACAAACTGTGGTATCTGTTGGTAACAGAATACTATTATGCTACAATGAATAATGAACTGGAGGAATTCCATGTGAACTGGAACAACCTCCAGGAATTGATGCAGAGGGAAAGGAGTAGAACCAGGACATTGTACACAGAGACAGATACACTGTGGCACAATCAAATGTAATGGACTTCTCTACTAGCAGCAATGCAATGATGCAGGACAATTTTGAGGGACTTATGAGAAAGAACGCTATCCACATCCAAAGAAAGAACTGTGGGAGCAGAAACACAGAAGAAAAACATTTGCTTGATCACATGGCTCAATGGGGATATGATTGAGGATGTAGACTCTAAATGATCACTCTACTGCAATCAATGACATGTAAAACCCAATGGAATTGCTCATTGGTTTTGGGAGTGGGGGGGAAGGAGGGAGGGAAAGGACATGAATTATGTAACCATGGAAAAATATTCTATATAAGTAAATAAATAAAATTTAAGATTAAATTAAATGAACATTTTTTAAAAATTAAAGGGTATATGATTTAGAAATAAGGGGTAATATAATCAAATTAGGAAAGCATGGAATATTTTACCTGTCAGATTTATGGCTAAGAAAAGAATTTATGATCAAATAAGAGATAGCATTAAAGGATATAAAATGGATAGTTCTGATTACATTAAATTAAAAAAGGTTTTGAACAAATAAAACCAATGTAGCCAAGATTAGAAGGAAAGCAAAAAACTGAGAGGAGGGGTAGATTTACAGAAAGTTTGTTAAAAGCCTAATTTCTCAATACATAAAGAACTGAGTCAAATTTATAAAAATATGTCATTCCCAACTGATAAATTGTCAAGGGATATAAACAAGCAGTTTTCAGATTAAGAAATCATAATTATTAAGAGTTATATGAAAAAGTGCTATAAATCATCATTGATTGTGGAAATGCAAATTAAGACAACTCTTAGGTACCACCTCACACCTATTGAATTGCCTAATATAATAGAAAAGGAAAATAACAAATGTTGAAGGAGGAATGGAAAATTTGAACACTAAAGCTAACATTAACTAATGTTAATGTTGTAAATTTATCCAACTGTTCTGGAGAACAACTTGGAATTAAGCCCATAGGGCTACAAAATTGTGCATCCTTTTTGACCCAGAAATATCACTACTAGGTTTGTACCCCAAAGAAATCAAAGAGGTAAAGTCTGTACAAAAATATTTATAGCAGCTCTTTTTGTGGTGGCAAAGAATTGGAAAATAAAGGAATGCTTATCAATTGGAGAATGGCTGAACTACTTTTGGTACATAAGTGTGATGGAATATTATTGTGCTATAAGAAATGATAATTGAAATGGAAATGAGAAAATTTCCATAAATTGATGCAAAATGAAATAAGTGGAATTCAGAAAACACTGTGCACAGGAACTGCAATATTGTACAATGATCAACTGTGAATGACTAAGCTATTCTCAGCAATACAATGACCTAAGATAATTTCAAAGAACTCGTAATAAAAATGCTATCCACCTCCAGAGAAAAAATTGGTGGAGTTTGAATGCAGATTAAAGCATATTTTTTCCATTTCTTTAATTATCCTTGGGGGGGGGGGAGTTTGTCTGTGTTTTCTTTTGTAACAATGCTAATATGAAATTGTTTTGCAAGACTACATGCATATAATTTACATCAAGCTGCTTGACTTTTCTTTTTTTTTTTTTGAAACCCTTACCTTCCGTCTTGGAGTCAATACTGTGTATTGGCTCCAAGGCAGAAGAGTGGTAAGGGCTAGGCAATGGGGGTCAAGTGACTTGCCCAGGGTCACACAGCTAGGAAGTGGCTGAGGCCAGATTTGAACCCAGGACCTCCTGTCTCTAGGACTGGCTCTTAATCCACTGAGCTACCCAGCTGCCCCCTCTGCTTGACTTTTCAAGGAGTAGGAAGAGTTGAGAGGGACAGAGAGAATTTGGAACTCAAAAAAATTTTTTTAATAAATTGTACATGTTAAAATGAATGCTGGGGGCAGCTAGATAGCACAGTGTACAAAGTGCCAGGCCTGGAGTTGAGAAGGCTTGGGTTCAAATTTGACCTCAGACACTTCCTAGCTATGTGACCCTACGCAAATCATTTAACCCTGATTGTCTATCCCTTGCTGCTCTTGTCTTAGAATTGGTACTAATTTTAATGACTGCTAAAATTGTTTGTTTATATGTAATTAAGAAAAAACAAAACAGATTAAATGTTGATACTAATTTTAATCAACCATTTTCTGACATTTTGCAATCCATGTTTTGCCCTTTCCCACCATTTCCCCCTCCTCAAAATGATAAGTAAAATAATATGGGTTATACATAAAAAAGAAAGAAAACAAGGAAAAAAGAAGAGCCCTGATGTAACTATGTAAAGTAAATGAGATTAAATGATATCCTAACTATACCAATACTCATATCAAATCTGAAAGTTGCCACTGGCACAGAACCATTCACTTATAATGATTACTACATAAATGTTTATTTACTGGTTGAAAGATATGCACTTGACCACTTTCAACTCGTATCCAAGCTCTGGGTCAACTGAATTTTCCTTTTTTGCTTACTTCCAATTCCAAGACTTTTGCCCCATTCAGACAACTCATGCATTGTAATGCCAAAAATGTGTCCAATCTGCAATAAAACAACTGAGGCAGAGCCCTAAGCCAATAACTATTTGTTAGAAGGACTTGGGTCCCTCCAACAGAGAGGGTCGCAGACCTTCCTCACAGTGTGAAACTCCTGCCTTCTCTAGAGAGCAGCTTTTATTCCCTTCAGTGCCTGGTTCCACCCTTTGTCAGTCCAGGCATCAATGAGTGACTAATTAGCTCATCCACCCCATCTATGCGCTACCCACTTTTTAATCAAGTCTGCTTTATCAACAGACCTACTTTAGTTTCTTGCTCAAGTGGCCCAGCTTGCTTAATAAGGGTCCCAAGGGAAGCAATACTGGATGGAAGGACTTTTTTCCATGTTTAATATATCATGAAACTCCCCAATGAGACTTGTAACATCTGAGTGGAGGTCCCCCTCCTAGTCATGCTGACTAAGCTAAAGTCTGAAATAGAACTCCTGGGGGGGGGGGGAGGCTCTTGTTTCTAATAATAATTAAGCCATGAACTATATAACTGGAACTATAACTAGAGACTTCTGATGACTGCTTGTTAATAAGTAGCTAATCATACCCCTATGGAATCACATTAAACTAGATAATACTGATAGGAACTCATACCAGGACAAAATTATTGATTTTAAATGGGCAGGGGTCTACCAAAGATAGGGAATGGGTCAAATTATTTCTTTCAGTATCATAGTTCCATTATTACTGTTCTTAGATGCTAAAATGATTGGGTGGACATAAAGAGTAGAGACTGAGGTCTAGAACCCAAAGGGGATTGAGGGGATTAGGACAGCAAGTGGTTAACTGTGGGAATTGAGAGAATTGCATTTATTCCATTTTGTGATTCAGTTCTGAAGCTAGCTTAATTCCCTCTCTATTTAATTATGAGCCTAGTCCAATTTCTGTCCTTTGAGAAAACTTTATTCAGTTGTGGGAATTGGGAGAAAATCTTATTGCATCATTTGAGCCTAGTCCTGCATGGCTTGGAAACTGGACCACCTCTCCCTGTAGAAGCTCTGAAGCAAGGATATAGGTTGTGTTGATTAGAAATGCAGTCAAATCCTAAGATTGGTGGAAGGAGTTTTCTCATAATTGTATATCTCAAGTAACTCATATATTGTATCCGAAAAGTGGCCCTGCACTGATTAATTAGTTATTGTTTTGATGTTTCTTTGATTATTTACAGATACTTAGGGAAGAGTGAGATGCCTCTTTTCCTGATTCAGGACTCAGAAAGTCCTTAATCTACTGTCTGCCCTTTGATCCAGCCACAGCACTACTGGGTTTGTACCCCAAAGAGATAATAAGGAAAAAGACTTGTACAAGAATATTCAAAGCTACACTCTTTGGGGTGGCAAAAAAATGGAAAATGAGGGGATGCCCTTCAATTGGAGAATGGCTGAACAAATTGTGGTATATGTTGGTGATGGAATACTCTTGTGCTCAAAAGAATAATAAAGTGGAGGAATTCCATGGAGACTGGATGATGCAGAGTGAGAGGAGCAGAACCAGGAGAGCATTGTACACAGAGACTGATACACTGTGGTACAATCGCACGTAATGGACTTCTCCATTAGTGGCAATGCAGTGATCCTGAACAACTTGGAGGGATCTATGAGAAAAAACACTATCCATATTCAGAGGAAGAATTGTGGGAACAGAAACAAAGAAGTAAAACAATTCCTTGATCACATGGGTCGATGGGGATATGATTGGGGATATCGACTCTAAGTGATCACGTTAGTGCAAATATCAATAATATGGAAATAGTTCTTGATTAATGACATGTAAAAGCCAGTGGAATTGTGCATCAGCTATGAGAAGGAGGTGGGGGTAGGGCAGGGAAAGAACAAGAATCTTGTAGCCATGTAAAAATATTCCAAATTAATTAATTTAATTAAATTCTCCAAAACTTAAAAATAAAGTCCTTAATCTTTCATCCAGTCAGAAATAAGATTACCTAATGTTGTATTGTTTCCTTTTAACTAATTGGTCTTGTTTAATTGTTTTTTATTCTAAAAAAGTCTGTCTTCCCTGTATTTAGGGTCCAGCCCTACACTAGGGTAGGGACTTGGTTCTTATTTGTTGGAAAATTGGCATACATTGCTTAATGAATAGATATGCTCAGAAGATCAAGGCTCCATCCCTTCTCATGCCTACTTCTTCAATGCTCCTGAAAATACAGGCTTAAACTCCTGACTTTCCGGAATCTCAAACTTTCACAATGGTTGCATGCTTATTCTACTTCTTATCTCCAGTCATTCTTGCTCACAAAAGGTCACTGTCATGCTAGTTATGACCCTCTTACTCTTGTCTGACTCTTAATCTAATTTGATTCTAATTACCCAGTAATTCATCCAAGTTGGTCCCAGCCCATCCAAAGGTCAAATCTCCCACCCAGCCAAATAATGATCACTAGTATCAAAAGAACACTTTTTCTGCCTTTCTCTTCCTTACAGTGGGAACTCACAGGCAGCCCTGTCTACTCCTTGATTGATCTAATAGTAATAAATGTTTCCTTAGATAAAATGGAAATTTATCGCTGTAACTTTTTTCCCTATTGATCCTAGTTCTAGTTCTGCCCTTTGATGTAACTGTGCTATTGACAGGAGTCTTCTAAGGGAACCTAAAGAGGGTGTTTCTTGTGTTTTCTTTTTAAAGTCAGTCAATTTATAATACTAATTTTTTTTCAATGAGTGAAATCTACTTTCCCCACCTTCTACCCTCGCTATCCTATATTGAGAACATAAGAAAAACAAAATCTCTGTTACAAGCATGTATAATCAAGCAAAAAAAAAAACTGTTTTGGCCATGTCCAAAAAGGAAAAAGTATGCATGTGTGTGTGTGTATGTGTGAAATATATATACACACCCATATATGTGTGTATGTATATATGTAAGTATATTTGTATATGAATTTAAATACATTAGTAAATGTTTACATATATGTCTCATTTTGTACTTAAGTCCATCACCTCTCTATCAGGAAGTGGGTAGCATGTTTGTTTCATCATTAGCCATATGGAATTATGATAGATCATTAAAATGATCAGAGTTCCTAATTCTTTCAAAGTTGTTTGTATTTACCATATTGTTGTCGAGTAATTTTTTTCTTGGCTCTATTCACTTCATTTTGCATCCATTCATACAAGTCTTCTCAAGTTTTTCTGAAACCATCACAATCATGTCTTTTTTGTTTATTTGTAACATTAAAATGCCCAATTAATTCCCATCCATTCTCCCTTCTCCCTATTAGAGAAGGCATCATTGACAAAAAGATACACATATACATAAAATAATTCCATTCCTACTTATCAGTTATTTCTTTGAAGGTACAGTTATTTATTTTGAAGAAAAGAAAACAAGAGAGAGAAGTACAACAGTGCTACAAAAAAAAAGAAAGAAAATAGAAGCATATAAAATATTGAGAAAAAAAAAGACAACCAAATCCGAACTTACAAATGGAGTATCTTCTAAAGAAAAAAAAAACAAGAGAAAACCTAAAACACATATTTTGTCCTTTGATAAATATTAAACAATATATTAAACCAATTAGGTTTCCTTTATAATCCTATGTATTTTATTTTATGCAATGAAAAACTTTATTCTAAAAAATGAGTCTTGCCAGAATGCCAAAGGGGTCTCTGATACAAAAAGAATCTCTGTTTTAAAGTTTAGCAAATGAAAGTCGTCAAGATATATTACCCAGTTATTACATCATTCTCCAAATTGATTAGTCTTAACTGTACATGATAGTGTATCCCTTCCAAACAGATGACCTAAGTAGGTGAAAGGCATTATAATTAGTTTTATAACCAATACAAGAGACAAATACTTATTACCCAGGTAGTCTCTAGGTTTCTAGGGCCCAAGTATATGGCCCTCTGTCAGAAGTATTTATTTTGCAATTAACAATGGGCAATGGGTGACCTTCTGAAATTTTTACTTGGATGCCTGGAAATTAAAGGTATTACTAATTCAGGAATCCTCAAAAGATCAGTGGTTTCTTTAGCATGGGGTATGCCCTCCAGCAACAACACTGACCACAACCAAGCTATGAAAAAGTAGATGAATCCTTAGAAGCTGCTTGAGGCTGAGGATTTGCCAAGGGGCCAGAGATAGTGGGTGTTCAGTACATGATTTGAACCCAGATCCTCCTAATTTCAAGTCCAGAATTCTATCCACTCTCCAAGGCAGCTTCTCTGGGCACTCAATAAGAAGCCCAATGTTCAGTTCTGCCTGGTGGTCTCCTCCCTCAGAGAGTAAGGTACCATGTGTGATTTTCAAAATGGGGAAAGAAAGAGTCCTCATTTTTCATTGCCATGACTACAGAAACTTAAAAGTGAAAACTTTCCTCCTGACATGGTGAGTAACTGTTAACAAGTAGCACCTTTTTAATTGGTGGCAAATGTGTGATTTCTTTCCTTCTTCCTCCCCCTCCATTTTAACCAGTTTCTCCTTTTCTGACTGTTTGCTCTATGAAGATTCAGAGGAGAAACTGATTATCGATTTTCCATTCTCGGTGAAATTTGCAACAATAACACCTGGTAATTTCATACCGGAACCCTACAAAATGTTGTGTGCCAGATGAGATGTGACACTTAGAGTTTTACTATGATCTGAAAATTGCCCCTTTTCTGAATCAATATATGCATTTGTAGCATCTTCAAGTCACGTCTGTTCACCTTACTGATAACAATCACAGAATCATGAGTTCAGCGTGATCACGTAGTCCACTCCCCTATCTCTGGCTGGGACTAGCCAAGCTATTCCTCTTTTTTAAAACCATTTTCCCTAAAATGTCCAAAGGAAGAAACTCTGTAATCTCCTCTAGTAATATATTCCATGGTCTTATAACCTTGACCATTAGCAAGTCCCTCACAGCCTACTGGAATTGAAGTCTGATGCCTCTTAGCTTGTTCTCAGAGGAAAACGACTGTCTCGGTTTATCCAACACATCCTGAGTAGATAATAATAATCTCTAATATTTGTACAGTGCTTACTATGTGCCTGGCACTTTGCTAAGTAGTTTATAATTATTATCTCATTTGATCCTCACAACAACTTTGGGAAGCACATGCTATTATTATCCCTATTTTACAGATGAGAAAACTGAGCCAAACTTGTCCAGGACCACATAGCTAACAAACTTCTGAAGTTGAAGCTGAACTCAGCTCTTCTGCGCTTCAGCCTTAGCACGCTATCTATCCGCTGAGCCACAAAGCTGGGTTGATATCTCAGACAGAAGCTATCTCAGAGGTACATTCTCGGCTTCTAATCATCATAGATGTGTCTAATCCCATCAGACCAGCTCCCACCACTAATCAGCTGAGAGGGGCAAAGCCTCCCTATCCTAGTGTGATGTGTGAAAGATGAAATGACTCAGGAAACAAAGGTTCTGTCTTCTGAGCATATTGATTGATTAAGCCATGTGAGGCAATTGCCCAACAAATCAGGACGAGGTCCCTTCTCAGCTTACAGATAGACCCCAAATACAGGGATAGATCGACTTTTATGCTTTAAAAACAATTAATCAAATAAAACCAATTAATTATAAGGAAACTTTAAATTTGATTTCTAATTAGATGAAAGATTAGGGACTTTCCAAATTAGAAGGAAGAGAGTTACCAGGTAAAAGCAATTCCCTGAATTCAGGAAAAAGGGGTGTCCATCCCTCCCTGAGTATCTGCAAACAACCAAAGGAACAGGGAAACAAACAATAGCTGATGGACCAGTACAGGGCCAATTTTCAGATAACACACATGGGTTGCTTGAGATGTACAACTGTGAAAAAAATTCCTTGCATCAATCTAAATATCACACTGAGTTTCTGGTCAATATAACCTAAGACTTTAGTTAAGGGTCTCTAAACAGCAGGGAGAGAGGGTCCAGTTTCCCAGTCATACAGAGCTAAGTTTGAACAATGCAAAAAGGTTTTCCCCCAATTCCCACAATTGAATAAAGTTTTCTTGCAAGACAGAAATTGGAGTAAGCCCATAATTGAATATATAGGGAAATGAGTTAGCTCCAGAGTCACAAGATGGAGTCAGTGTGGTTCACTCAATTGCCTCAATTCCACTAGCACTTGCTATCCCTAATCCCCTCAATTTCCTCAACTTTTGTCAGCAGACAAAATGGGAAGGGAGGTAGAGAAAAGAAAGATACATACACATCACTCCCTTGGACGCCTTCCCAAGTGGAAACAGAAACTCTGGGGAATCTTTAATAAGTCCCCACTGCATGGCAAATACTGTACAAGAGTCTGGAGATTTAAAAAAAATGGCACAATCCCAATTCTCAAGGAACCATACACTAGAATGAGAAAGGCAAGTACATATATAAATATAGGTTGCATGAATATAAAGTGAATAGTTACAAATATACACAAAGTATAAACTGTACTTTAGGAGGGAAGATGCTAATAATTGGGGTTGGGGGGAAGAGATAGAGATCAGGAAAGATTTCATATATAAGGTGGTTCTTGAGCTGTATCTTAACAGAAGACCAGCCTAAGTAACCATACTCATAATCCCAGCTCCTGGGGAGGCTGAGGGGCTATGGGATGCCTTGAGTTCCAGAGTTCTAAGCTGCATTAGAGCTAAAATTGATAGGGCATCCCCATGGAACTCCCCATATTGGGTGTCCCCAATAAATCCAACACCAATGTAGTAAGCCTAAGGAGGGGCAAACCTTCTTAGGCTAGAAACAGAGCAGGTGAAAGTTTCTGTGCTGGATTAATAGTAGGATCAAGCCTATGAGTGTCTGTGCACTCCTATAAAATAGGGAGTTGAGAGAGAGGAGGGGGGGAGGAGGGAGGGGAAAAGAAAGAGAGAGAGGGAGGGAGAGAAAAGGAGGGAGAGGGAGAGAAGAAGGAAGAGAGGAAGGTGAGAGAGAGAGAGAGAGAGGGAGAGAGAGAGATACAGAGAGAGAGAGAGAGAGAGAGAGGAGAGTGAGAGAGAGAGAGAGAGAGAGAGAGAGAGAGAGAGAGAGAGAGAGAGAGAGGAGAGGGAGAGAGAGAGAGAGGAGAGGGAGAGAGAGGAGAGGGAGAGAGAGAGGAAGGCAGACAGACAGACAGACAGACAGACAGACAGACAGAAGGAGAGAGAGAGGGAGAGAGACAGAGAGAGACACAGAGAGAGAGATTCTATGTATTTGCTCCTTGATAGTGGCTAAAGTAACTACTGTGACTAATTCATTACTTATTAGTAGTAAATTCATTAATCTTTCTCATCCTTACATCCTCCACAAAATGCAAACTCTCTGTGCCCTCTAGGGAGATACAAAGAATGAGCTCAGTCCCATTTACTTGGAGCAGTTTTGTGCCTCTCATAAGATTGAGTCAGCTCTCTGCTTTCACATTTTCTGCTGACCTTGGCCATGATGTTTTGATATAAACAAAGAATGACTTCTCAGAGTCACTGATAACCGATCTACTTATCACTGAAATTACAGTGCTCTTTCTTCATTTTCCTTTGGACTCCTTCCCACATATATACCAGCTTTCTCTTTCTAGGATAGATGAACTCAGTACTTCAGTGGATTGGTGATTTTACTGGACTGGGTTTTCCATCTACCATTACAGATCACAACCCATCTGTGTCATCTCTTCCTGAGCTGCTCTTATTGTGTAAAGGGAACCCCTTCCACACAGGATCATGAACTTACTGCTCTAGAGCCAGCCCATTAGCAACCCAGGAACTAGGGGTTACAGATTTGGGTCACAGAGACTTTGGTTCCTGAGATGTGGTAGACCAGCTCACAAGGAAAGGACCATGGCACAGAAAAGGAGAGATTATAAAAATGAGACTGTAGAGGAGGCTGGGCTCTTCTATGGAGGTCTTTGGCTGGGGGCCTTTCTGCAATCCAGTGCTGGTGGCTAGGGCAGAAGACACTCTCATGGGCTGGTAAAATTAAGGTGTCAGGCTAGGAAATATTTTTTCTATTTCCTTCCTTCCTTATTTCTTTCTTAGACTATATTTATATTAAATTAAATTATTAAAAGCTACTCTCATTCTTGTGACTTAAGAGTTAATTATTTTTATAAATGGCGACCACAATAATCTCTTTTAAAACTAATATTATATTTCCAAACAAATTTCTAAATATTACATTTAGCATATTATATTCAGTATATTAATTTTTCAATATTACAGTAGTACAGAGAAGGTATGCCCAATGCCCAATGAAGGCCTTCCTCTGAATCTATTTGTTCAGTTGTTTTCAGTCATGCCCAAACCTTCATGATCCCATTTGGAACTTTCTTGGCAAAGATAACTGTCTTAAGATGAGTCTTTATGAGTCCAGGACTGGCACACTATCCACTTTACCTCCTAGCTGCCCTCCAGCTCTATTAGTATTTTGTAAAGACACTGACAACACTTGGATTATCCATTATCCCTCAATCTAGTTGCATGGCCATCCCACTTCCTTTTCTAGTCATGTGTCTTTATGGTGTCTTTTATTCCATTTCCTAAATGTAAACCATCTTTATATCTTTTCATCACTTTAACCTTATGCTAAATTTATATGTATAAAAAGTCTTTGCATTGTCCTTCAGTAGCCTTTACTTAAGAATGTTCTGGGGCTATTGTGTTCTATATGGCCACATGGTAACAATAGGGGAAAAGTACTGTTACAAAAGATCAGCTTTCATCAACAAGCAATTTGGTATAATTTAAAAAAAAATTGTGAGATTTCCAAAACAAAATTCCACCAGATATCTTCCTTGGACTCAATTTGGGGCTAATCTTTACTGTGCCTATCCACCTGATAGATAAATTCAATAGGTTTTCCAAGATGATTTCATGACCTGAAAAAGATGTTTTTTTCATATATCTCGTACCAGGGCATAGTAGGCAGTGAGTAAGGGGGTGCTAAGTGAGTGGATTGGGGCTTTGCACTTCTCTGTCATTCAAGTTCTCTTTTGTTTTGTTTCATATTGTCCTAGATAGCTGAAATTGCTTTAATTCTGGAGAACACGTTTTACTTTGGAGAGGTTTGAAAGGCTTTGAGGATCCAAGACAATACCTGGTCTTCTATGTATTTGCCACTTGACCCAGAAGTGCTCTGCCACTTTTCTTTCCTACTTCCTTTGGCCTCTATAAGCCTCTCTGTTGCTTATGTGTTTTTACTCAGATTTTCTCCCTTGGTCTTTTGGTCTTTCAGCTTTTCTCTTCAATTCCCAGGCACTTATTGCTGGTTTCTCCGCACTCTGTATGCTCTCCCTTTTCCATTGCTGCAAAGGTCCCTAAAAGCCAGGTATCCACAGCTCACTCGAATTGAGTGGGGAAATGCAGGGTTTGACCAAGATCTTTACCCAGAGTACTCTTGGGGGAGAAGACATCCCAAATGGGTTTCCAATCCCTTTTCCTTTAGGGATAGAAGTTTTTTACCTTGGATTAATGCTGTACTGATACACCTTCTGCCTTCCTCTTCCATTTGTTCTCCCTTTCCTTCAGGTGACTGGGCAGAATCAGTGGCTACCACCTGTTGTGGGGTGTGGGGAAATTCAGTCTTGGTCACTACTGGGTGGATAGTGGGGGGCAGAGTTGGGGTGAGAACCTGGCAGGGACTCCCACAGTTGAACTCTGAAGCACAGGCCAGTGACATTGCTTACGCTCACTGCAGTCCCTTGTAGAGTTGAATTAAGGATGACACTATGAGTAGGAACTCTGAAAATACAAATTCTCTAGCATTATTTCATGTAATTTTACTTTACACAGTCTCTGTTTCCAATCTTATAGATTCAACTTCAATTACTCTGTGTTTTGCATATAATATCTT